>NW_026923421.1:0-21492 GCF_032062105.1 Saccostrea cuccullata | reverse complement strand
GCTTTACAGGTATACAAAAGCATTGAAATAAATTACGTAAATGAACAAACTTTTTGATCTACTACATGTATATTTCATATCATGTCTTACTCTGGTGCAAAGTACATTCAATTATTATTAAACACATGCGGGGAGTTGAGAAGTTTAGATGAACCGACCTGAGGATTGATATGAGCTTCTACTGCGTCTCACTGGGAGCAGAGATCTTATTTTCTGCTTTACGTGAAGCTTTCCGGAATTCGCGGGGTATCTCGACCCCGATCTAAATACCCCAAGGCCGGTGAGATCTGAACTACTTCTGGTAACCATTCACTGTATATTTGCCCTCAAAGGAAACATTTGTTGAATATTTACATCTGATCTGGGGATTTTTTTTCTTTTTAATTATTTATATTAAAAAATTCGATGGAAAGGCTAAACCTGTTTTATAGGATTAAATAAACACATTTTTTTTTACCACTTTTATACATTTAGTTCTCGCGCTCTTTAAAAATGCATTTGAATAATTATAAATGTAATAATAGGGAAAAGGGCAAAATTGAATATAATCGTTAAATATATTTTAATTTAGAAGTTTCACAGACTTTAACATATAATTAATTGATTTTTAAACGTTGTTCAGTTTTACTCTGCAGGATTTTTTTTATATTTCAGAGGATCAGGGAATTCCTTCTTTTAGCTTTATTAACGATAAACCCCAGTACTGTAATTAAATTATAAATGTAAAACATACAGCATTAAATGGAATCAAATTAACTTTCTCAACAGGCATTAACAACAATGCACTCTTCTAACTTGTTTCAAATCATTAAAACTTTCTTTGACTTTTTGTAAAAACCTACGAAATGCCTTTTATTTTTAGCTTGAATGACACATTTTGAAACATCTGCAAATTTTTTCGCCATTTGCCAGAGAGCAGAAAACTTATGATAAGGATGACCTCTTTACTGCGGTTACATAGTTACTTTGAAATGCAGAAATTCAGAAAAAAAGTTTTATGTGAACAATAGACACATTGTGTAAAACCTGGTGGTCTTAAAATAGGAGAGAAGCCACATTTCGTTTATGAGCATTGAAAGCACATGACTCAAAAGTGTTTTGTTAAAACGGCAATCAATTTGTAAACCAGCTTTCCTTCTATTTGCAACTACATTACAAACTGAATATCTCTTTAATTATTTTCCTTAGAATTTTTGTTGAAATTAATCATCTCAACAATTATTTTTAAAAATATATCATTGTTACAGTTGCAATGGTAATGGAATTAATGGAAAGAAATATTGGAAAGTTGTATATTCGGTCGGCAGTGTTTCTTAATTGTATTTTGTGAACATTCAAACGTTAAAATCTCCCCCTAGCATACTACCATTTAATGCCGTTTTACTTCAAAGTATTTAGGTTTTTATAATGAACATTGGAGTTTTTTGAAGCTTGTTAGTAAAGAGAATTTTGGCTTGAAATCTGGGAATAAACGTAGTAGCAGACATTTAACTGATAACTAAGCTAATTAAAAGGAAGAACATTTATTACTAGCGTTTCATTCTTTCATTTAATCTGTGTTAAAAGGTTTCTTATTTGCATCGTAATTTTTTAAAGCCCTAAGTTTTAAACAAGAGAGAAAAAATAATACCATCTTCCTTTCCGTTAATCTTATCAGACAATCGGTCTGGGTTTGTTGTACCTGGTTTCGGATGGGTTGGGTGCCATCGGTTGCTTGCCGGGAGGGCTAATTTCAGCGGCATCACGTTGACGTAGGCTGAAAGAAACTGGCGTTTATTTCATTTTTTTCTATTCTTACAGATCGAAGAAATCTAAAATAAATCTTCCGCAACGGCAATGTCCGGTCGTTGAATAGAGACATGGTTTCGTGCTTAAGTGTGGTATGTTTAACATCTTTGATTATCTGGGGTCCTTAATTGAGAGTGATGTCCATCTTTCCCTTAAGAAACTTGACTACTCGTACAAGTGTCAATATAGCGCCATTTTGTATTCTAACTTCATAACTGAAAAGACGGGAAAATTTTGTATGCAACACCAGTTCATAGACCTGTATTCCCCATTCTAACTAGTGATTAGAAAGAATCTGTTTCCTACAAGTACTTAGAACTTAAGCATAACATTAGGTCGTATTTTGGTCTAATGAATCACATTACCAGTGATTAAAGCAAAAGTTGCATTGGGGGGATTCATATTTAAATTTTTCCAACCTATGTACTCTGTTACTTAATAACATGAAGCAGTGAAAAGCAGAGAAATGACAACACGTGAGGACCATCAATTGTCCATTAACTGTGTTGCCCTAAATGTATTTTAAATACCATTTACATATTGACTCAGGAATCTATTTCTGTAAATAATGTTTTCTACATGTTTTTAAATCGTTTAGATCTTATATAATTACTACAGTTAAGATGTGTTTTAACAATTTTACTTTTTTGTGTAAAATCTTTGGCAAGAATATTGATACTTTTGTAAGACTTATCATTATTTTGACTTAGAAGACAAAATAATTGATAAGGTATAGATATACTCAAAGTTCGGACTTTTTATTCTAAGACGGAGTAAAAACTACAAAGTTTACTTTCATGAAAGATAACAATCATTCAATTGAAAATTACAAATCAGTAGCAAGAAACACAGAACTCTGAAAACATCAGAGGTGGGATCAGTTACAATGGAGGAAAAGTATCCCCTGTCTACAGGTCACACCCACAGTGTGGCCCTAGACATGATCGGGTAAATAAAAATCCCTAGACAATTCAATGTGAAAATAATAGTTTAACAATTTGTATGATAAACATCATTCAAAATTCGACTTAATGCTAGATTGTATTTGCCGACAATGTCGATATCTCAATCATAAAATTTTGGAAATGTTGACTTTAGACAAAACTGTTGATATCCTTGTTTCATCAATTTAAATGTCAGTAGCTTGCTACGTTTCGGAAATAATCTTAAAGTATAATTATGAAGATTGTTCAAGGACAATATGAATAAATGTATCTTAAAGCAAACAAGCAAACAACTCTTTTTGAGCATACTCACGATCACAACGCTTAGCTCTTTTATTTCTTTATCAAAGAGGTTTTTCAATGAAAAATTTCCATAGTCTCTTTTCCAATTTTTTCATCCTGTCCACTTCAGCCTTTTCGCTTCTTAAAAATTAGCTTCGGTCAGAAGGAATGAATTGTACTTATTTTGTTGTGACATTTTGTGATAATGTTTACTTATTTCTATTACACGAAATGTGATTGTACTTAAATATACCCCTGTAGTATTTACTGATGTAAATACAAACATCCTACGCTACAGCTTGGGAGTAATGAAATTGAAAGTCCTCTGGGAAACTCCGATGATGGAAATTTGTCATTCGCTGATTGAATATTATCTTGTCCTAATTAATCATTATGCTGCTTGACCTTCATGACACCGACATCACACGGTTGTCATGCTTTTGAATGTATAATTTACTTGTTTTCATAGTGCACACTCTTTATTTTCAGTATCTCAAAATGAGTTGCCATGCGACGACTGTAGTAGTGATATGTTACAATATTTAACCATTTCTGTGTCCTAGAAATCCTTTGGTTATTTATCTAAAATAATGCGAAACAAATTACATGTACACATTTAAAAAGTGTGCAAATAGTTTTGTACATTGTATACAATAATATATGTTAACAGTTTTGCACTAAACGTCTAAGTACAAACCCTTTGACCGCCCCGGCTATTTTGACAGTTATATACGATGTTTCGATTTTGCACGGAATGATATATAAACATGCTTTGACATTCTTGTAAATTGTGTCTGATTCGAAACCATCAACAGTAGAAAACAATGCCAGCATTTGGGTGCCAGGATCATTAAAAAGACTCTATAAGGTTTCACTAATGACGTATTGGAGGATTATTTTCAATCTTTTTAACAGATAGCCAAGAATATAATAAATGACATGCAATCGATTCTATGGTGCTTTAGTAAGTTTCAGACATCTTTTGCTTTGCTCTTTTTAAGACTTTTCATCTACTTTTTCTATTGCTTTAACTTTTGCCTCATGTTTTGGTGAAGAGACTATTCAGATATTTTTTTTAACATATATAAATAAATCATTTATTATAAACCTTATGCATAGAAATTTACATTTATTTATTTCAATGTAAATTTTCAATAAAGTTTGTTAATTGTAGTGTTATACCTAAATTAAAAAAAAAACAAGTGCAGGCTGATTCTTCTTCTTCTTGTGAAATATAGATTTACTCCACACACTAATGAAAATTAAAGTTATTAGTCAATTATCGGTGGTCCATGATGGAAGCGGGGAGTTAGTATCCCTGTTGCTAAGATGTTTTCATATCTGTCTTGAAACTAAAAAATTAAGCTTTGAAATTTAAAGATTTTCCCCATTACATAACAGGATGATATGAATACTTTTTATATGTTTACTGGTATATGAATATAACAGCTTTTTTACTCTTCATTCAAGATATCTTGTTATGTTGCAAATACTAACTTGTAACTTGAGAGACTCATGTTGAGGATACAAGCATCGTGTTGTTAACGATGTGTGAATGCAATTTAATTGAGTTAAGGGATAGATGCCAAATTAAGATATATTTAATTGTTTATATCTATCTTCAAAAAATTGTATTTACCTCAAATCAATTTTTTACCTATTTTTTAAAAGAATTAAAGATTCGTTTCCAAATATCTTATCTTCAGTTTATCAAAAATAGGTACATTTAAAGAGGTTTGAAGAAAGCTGGAAAGTTACAATTTGTACATATTTTCAAATAATTATTAATTGGTATAATTAAGTTGAACCGATCTGTAATTGAATCAAACATATATGTTCATGTACCAGTTAAAAATTAAGGATAGGAGTGGGAGGATCAATTTTATTCCTACTTTTAACATTCAGTAATAATTCAGCAAGGATTACGAAGCAAGCAAAGGCTATGTACATACTTTTCCTGTATAAAACTTATAGAGATTTAATATTATTTCTTTTAACCTAGGTTTAATTATTTAAAGCTATAGTTGGATGGAACGCCAAATAACATAATTTATATTTATGAACTAGTATCATTCTCTATGTTCAAATATTTATACTTCTCTTCGAATTAGTTGTACCTGTCATCAATTGAATAGAAGAGAGATTTAAATCAATAACACCCATCTTTAATTCTTTTAGAGAAGGGTATAATGGATTTGAAAATAACTTAATTACACTGAAGATTGGTTTTAAAAAGATTTCAGATAAGTATAATTGATTTTAAGATGGATGCAATTAAATTAAAACTAGGCATACTTGATTTAAACCTATCCTCAAATCCTTTTGAAGATAGGTTTAAATAATAAATACCTACATGTAGTTTAATTTTAATTGTGGAGATTATTAACTGGACACATCTTTAAATCAATATCAGTACCTATCGTAAAATCAATCACAGATACTTGTATGTACAAATATTTGTTTATATTTAACATTCCATGTATACATGTAATCATCTAGACCTATTTTTGATTCATTTTAACCTTTTTTCAATCAATTTTTACCCATCTTTTATTTATTTGGAGCTAGATTTAATTGTTTGATTTGTACATGTACCTGTAGATATATCTACGTTAAACTTACATGTATTTTAAGGTATACCTTTACTCAGATGACTAAAATTCCAATGATAAGAACGAAAAACCACCTATAGTACAATGTACACCTATAATGCTCGTGTTAAATTTCAATTTCAAATAACTAGGTCAATGACCTACTTTTCATTCTGGTGGCCTCTGAGTATTTCTCAGGAAATACCTCAATTTTCACACTATGACCAATTTTTTCTTCACTCACAAAATATTACAAGCAACAAAACTCTTTAAATAATGAAATATTATAGCAATGGAACAGTGTTGCTTCATATAAAGAAAAGATTAGACTTTGGGCCATAAACTTAATAATTATTACAGTCCGAATTTCCTCTGTCATATTTATATTTTCCCCCCATTTTTAATCAAATATTTAAAAAATCTGACTGATAAGAACTCTTAATTATTTACAGCCTCATATTACCTTTCTTGTCGTAATTCTCATGGTATTAACATTATATGGGGTCAATGATCAAATTATTGAGATATGTTGGCTGCAATGGTTTTTGTTCATATTTTTGAACTTCTTCATTTGATAGCATTCAATTATTTGAAATAATTTATGAGCTTTAAGAAATATAAAATTTGCAAAATGATGTCTAAAAAACATGTAACGTTTACATTGTGATTAATATTGCAAGAAGTAAAAGATTTTGATAAAAATGAAAAATTAAAAGAATTTAGTCCGAATTTCCTCTGCATTACCATACACCGACTTTTGTACCTGTATATTTTCTTCAAATAATAAAATATGAAATTTTTAAATTGATATTGAGTTAAAACTTTGTAATTTTATCCATTTAGAACAATTTTTGATTTAACATATCATACTTTATAAAATTTCCTTTCTGTTTTCTGAAACCTGAGTAAACGTCATCCTTAATTTCGTTTTGATAAAGGTACAATTGGTTTGAAGATACATGTAGTTGTTATATAATAGAAATGAAAAAAAGTATACCAACTTCAGTAATTTAAGATCAATATAATAATTGATACATAATTGAAGTATAATTGAAACATACATAGGTGCAAATGAAGTGAACCTCATAGATTTAATTCATTTGTCAAATCCTTTGTAGACATGTCTTAATTGTACTTATTTTAAAATCAATAGTAACTATTGTCAAAGGACTAATAAAACAAAGTATGTACACGTTATAAAATTGAACTTAAATATACTTGAAATGAATTCAACTGTAATGTAAATAAATATCTTTAGAATATGATGGGCTCAATTATTTAAAGTAAGTCTTATTAAGGTCTTCCGTTTCAGACGGAAGACCTTATAGTGATTCTACTGTTTTTTCTTATTATTATTCTTATTATTATTTTTTTCCCCAAATCTTGTCGGCAGCATTTCTCAGAGATGGCTGGACGGATTTTCCTGAAATTTTCAGGGATGATAGAGAATGAAAATACCCCGAGACGTTTTTTTCATTGTTTCAAAATTCACTTCCGGTCGTCAGATATGTCCGATTTCCGCTTTTTTCAAAACAATTTAATCCGAGTGAGATCTCAGAAACGGTAAGAGATTTAGGCACCAAACTTACAGGAATGATAGATCTTGATAAGTAAGCAAATCCATTTGGGTTAAGATCGTCTGCCGTCACTTCCGGTCGTCACAGGAAGTGTTCCTAAATATCGAAAATTTCAACTTTTCTTTTTTGAAAGTTTTCTTGCATCAGATTATAGCATCTTACTTGTAGTTTCGAAATATGTCAGTCTCACCGGAAACAAAAACGACAACTTCCGGTTTTAAGAGAAAAACTGCATATTTTCAGTATTTTTCTTTCCCATAAATATTTTTTATAGATAAAGTTTTTGAAATGATTTTTAGATATGTTATTAAGACTGCAAATGACTACAGTAACCTCAAATATCTTTGGAAAATTCACTTCCTGTCGCGTGATTTCCTGTCCTCAAAATGAATAGTTCTTATAGCTATATCTCGGAAACGGTAAGAGATATTGACAAAACTTATAGGAGTGGTAGATCTTGACAAGAAGGCCAAATTATATAGGTTTAGGTTGTCCGTCGTCACTTCCGGTCGTCACAGGAAGTGGTCAAAAAATCGGAAATTTCAACTTTTCTTTTATGGAACGTTTATTGCATCACATTATAGCGCCTTATTTGTAGTTTCAAAATATATCAGCTCCACCGGAAACAAAAACGACAACTTCCGGTTATAAGAGAAAATCTAAATAATTTGAGTATTTTCTTTCCAATATATATTTTTATAGATAATGTGTTTGCAACTGTTTTTTAAATATGTTATTCAGACTCCAAATGTCTACAGTAACATCAACTTTTATTTTTTAAATTCACTTCTGGTGATTTCCTGTCCTCAAAATGAGAAGTTATAGCTAGATCTCGTAAACGGTAAGAGATTAAGACACCAAACTTTTACAGTGTACAAGTGGTATATCCTGATGAGTAAGCAATTCCATGGGGGATAAGATCGTCTAATCGTCACTTCCGGTCGTGCAAGAAAGTGATCAAAGAAGTTTAAAATTCAACTTTCCCTTATGGAAACTTTTTTTATCACATAATAGCATCTTATTTGAAGTTTTGAAATAAGTCAGTTACACCGGAAACAAAGAAGACAACTTCCGGTTATAAGAGAAAAGCTACATAATTTGAGTATTTTTCTTTCCTTTAAATATTTTTTATAGATGAAGAATTTGTAATGATTTTGGATATGTTATTAAGACTGTAACTGTCTTCAGTAACGCCAAATATCTTTATAAAATTCACTTCCGGTTGCGTGATTTCCTGTCCTTAAAATGAGAAGTTATCATAACTAGATCTCGTAAAGGGTAAGAGATTAAGACACCAAACTTTTACAAGTGGTAGATCTTGATAAGTAGGCAAAACAAGTCAGGAAAAGATTGTCCACCGTCACTTCCGGTTGTCACAGGAAGTGAACAAATGAATAAAAACTTTTCTTATGGAATCTTTCTTAGTAATACATTATAGCATCTTTTTTGTAGTTTTAAATATGTCAAACTGGAAACAAAATGGACAACTTCCGGTTATGAAAGAAAAACTGCATAAATTAAGTATTATACTATCCCATAAATATTTTTGATCAGAAGAGCATTAGAAATGATTTTAGGACATGTTATTTAGACTGAAATATCTAGAGTAACCTCAAATATCTTTTCAAAAATTTACTTCCAGTCACGTGATTTTTTGTCCTCAAAATGAGAAGATAATATTACGAGATTTCTTAAACTGTAACAGATCAAGACTTTAAATTTATATGAATAAAACAACATGCAGATTGGGCAAAAAACATAGGGTAAAATGCGTACGCCGTCACTTCCGGTCATCACAGGAAGTGATAAAAATTGAAAATGATTTTTGTAAATGTTATTAAGACTATAATTGTCTAAAGTAAAGTAAAGAATCTTGGTAAGATACACCTCCGGCTGTTTGTTTTCCTGAAATCATTAAAAATATTATATGCCTTTTTAACATAGATAAAAGCTCATTCATGTAGATAAATAGAGGAGAACGGAAGACCTTCTTTGTTGCTGTAGCAACAAGAATTTCTAGTTATTCTCATATATTTTGCGCATCCATTTAGGTCTACAAGTTCCTTTATTTTTGTTGTAACTATTTTTTTTATTCTTGAAGGTAGGTCAAATAATGTGAAAATAGGTACAAATATTTGAAAATAGGCACAAATATTTGAATATTTGATAATTTGTTGCATAGATATTGCTCATTTAGCATATCTCAAAATCAAAAAAAAAAAAAAAGGAAAGAGTCAGTATGCAAATCAAAGCCCGTCTTTTTTCATCTACAAGTAAATAATAATCTTTAACCATGCATTAATAAAATTACTGAAACTCAATATATAATATTTCATAAAACGTCATCACTACAATGCAAAAAATCTTATCTTATATTATATAACTTTGTGAAATCCGGTAATCTGATTGGTCAATACGAAGTACTTATTTTTTAATAACGACCACTGAAAGCGAATAATGACTCGCACGAGCTGCCTCGTTTTCACTTTCACTTTAGACAAAAATGGAAGTTCGCAAGTTGTAGGTGAGGAAAATTTAAAACATATAGTGAAGAACTCTGAGGCTGATAATACAAAACAATTACTAGGATATTTGTGAATATTTTTTCGGGAATAATTAGCACATACCATTTCATGGTTGAGATCGACCTTTCCACTCGGCGAGCAGAGTTTTGACGCTGTTTACGCGATTACGGAGACTAAAGAAAATATAGACAAGCATGCCATGTAAGATTGTATCAATTCTTAGAAAACTTAGGTATTTTTATTTTGTCAGTGCATTTCGTCTGCAAGTGTAAACGAGAGTGATTCTCACATGGGGGAGGGGGTACTCTGTGTTATTCGGAGATAGATATATTGCGTCATTATTATGATATGGGAAATTGATTGCCGAAACAATTTCCTCTCAGTAATATTCAATGAATTCTGAAACATTTACATTCAACTTATTTATGGTTAATACTATCTCTGTAAATAATAGGATGATATACATTGCACTAATAAATTTGATAAATTATTATTTATATAATATAATAAATATGGACTCAATGCACAGTCATATGCATTTATAATACCCAAAAAGATATACCTCAGATACATGAAGTATATCGACCTCGGGCTAGCGCCCTCGGTCAATATACTACATGTATCTTCAGTCAATATCTCAGTCATCCTGGGTCATTATAAATGCATATTGCCCTACATTGAGTCCATATTTGTATAATAATATTTCCTATTACTAAATAATGCACGTATATTATTTTGTGAACTTTTGCACTAATAAAATATAAAATTTAAGGATTAAAATAAACAATTAACATAATATTTACTTACAGAAAGCTTTTATGAATGAGAGCTATAATTCTTTGTAGAAGTATCGTATTCTATCAAAAAAATTAGTATGTATCAAAAATATTGTAACTTTTTGTCAAAATTCAGGTTAGAAACAAGTATATCTTTCTTGATTTTCCCATACTTTTGGCATGTTAAATGAATGATCTATAAATTTATTCTATTTTTTGTTCTACAAATAATTATTTAAAGCAATGTGAGCAACTTTGATGTCTGAATTTTTTGTTGCAAAATTGTAAATAACTATTTCAATGACAGAAAAAATAACATACGAGGGGTGATCAAAAAGTTCGCAAACTATCTCTATATCTACAAAACCACAATTCAGATTAGAATGAAATTCGGTACACACATAGCCAATTTTGCCATACACAAGGTCTATAAATAGCATATGCTGAATAAAGTTTCTCTCCTTGTTCGTGACGTCACAATGTGAAAATGACGTCACTATTTAGGTCACTTGTGACGAAAAATGGTTGTCTCAATCGAACTCGTTCAACAAACGACTGTACAATTTATTGTACTATCTTAGAAATCCCTCTACAGTATCATATAATAATTTGTACACAGTTTATTGAGATAAATAGAGTTCCTATAAATTCAATTAATGATTGGATTAATCGTTTTAGTGAATGAAGGCTGATGGTTAAAAATGATACTTGTCATCTTGCCCATTGAAAGCAAGTTTGAAAAGATATGTATTTTTAATTAAGCAATTTGCTATCAAAGACCTCCAATTAGCACTTTGAAAAATAGTTGAATATTTGAACAATGATATAAGTATTAAATACCTAAGATATCGTTTACTTTAGATTTTAAACATATTAGATATGATAAAAAGGATGCACCCATTCTCTATCCACCTTGAATAAAGGTCTCTCCTGAGACAGAAGATTTGTGTTTTAATGGTCGCCATGCTTATTTTTGGAAAGGATGTTATTATCCACCCATTCTGTTGCCGAGATATGACCATTTCTGACAAATGAACTGTTCTTGTCATAAAAATTAACTCACATGGAAAGAAATATAAAACTCAGAAAAATCTTTTAACTTTTGTGACAGAACGCTACAGAGGGGGTCACGTGACCGCAAATATCACGTGATTCGCGCATGCGCAGAACGGTGGTTGATTTGCATTAAAATCGGGGAGTATTAATTTAAAATATAATCAGCATTAAAACCAAATATTGTTTCTTGTATGGAAGTTATTCAATTAGTTTGCGAACTTTTTGATCACCCCTCGTAAATAAACTTCTGTTCTTCATATTTGCGATGGAAGAAATATTTATAAGCTTCGATTGAATCAAATGTACATTGTTGTCGTCCTGGACTATATAATAATTTCTTACACAAAACTGTGTATTGGATTGTATATAGAAGTCTTTCTTCTGCTTCACTTTAGTCTAATTAATCGTAAAGGTTTAAGTTATATACAAATAACACATTTTAACAGCAAAATCAATCTTTCAAAAATGCTGCTGATATTGCTTTAAACCTTCGTTGAATATTCCTAGCATTAACTAACATTAAAAACGTCTCTCGGTAAAAAAATAAGTGGCAATGTTCAATATTTTTGTCATGTTGCAATTTTACACAGCTATTTAATTTTTGGGATAGCAGGGATATCATTTATAATAAAGATGCATCGGTAAGTGATAAATCAAGGAAAAAAAAAACATATAAATTCTTTCTTTCAATGGATGTTAAGTCATATATGTATCTATTTTTCAGAACTGAGCAGATTGCGCTGATAGAACAGAAGATTGGTAACTCACCACCAAACTTTAACGACGGTAAGAGGGACAGGGAAGTCTTGGATTATTACTATCTGCACTTTTTCTTGTCTGTTGGCACATAAAGAAAGCAACGCTGTAAATCTTTTTAGGGTATATGTGGTATTTTACGGATGTCAAATTGTAGACACCGTGACCTAGCGAAATATAAATCGTAGATGAGTTGCCAGACGCAGATTCCTCAGAATATATGCATTAGAAAACATGTTTATTTCTGATATCGTGAATGGTGTGATTAACCGAAATGTTTATGATTATAACAAATGTGTACATTCCCGGCTTGCTGTAAACCTCATTTTACGTTTGACGTTATCATGGCAAGATTAATGATTAGCTTATATATTTAATATTCTTAACATATACATGCATTTCTACGACTATTATATTCCTCTATTTCTATTTGGTATCTAAAGGGGAAAATTTTGTATAATTTTATTTTATTTTTCGAATTTATTTTTTCTTTATTTTTCGATTATTTTGATCTTGTAATTCATATTAATTAACAATGACACAATGTATTATAAAGATAACAAGCATGGAATTGAATTAAATACTTAAGTAATTTATCGAGAATTAATTCAAAATTTCAGAATTTTAGTAATTCTGGTAACCTTCGTCCTATTAATAAAAAGCAAAACTTATCATTGCAATGGAATGGGACTTGTATAAGCTTAATACAGGGGATTTAGATTCATGCAAGACAGCCCATTTCACAGAATAACTATGCATATATCATTTGGTCAGAGACATTATGTCCAAAACATTAAGATGTGCTTACTGTTGGTGCACTGAGTGTTATGTAAATAAGCTAAACAAATAAAGGGAACAAATTAGATACAGTGTGTTTTGGCTCCACGTCCGAAATCAGATGAGATTAAGAGAATCTTTGGGTTGTAAAAATTGACAAGGAAAAGTCTGAGCCATTTAAAAGTACTATTGGCTTTTAAAATTGATTTCCTTGCAAATGACATTTGGATTATATATATATGATGTTAAACGTGTTTGTAATGTTCTATATATTTGAGATGTTTCCACAAAAACTCACTCAAGCTCGATCTAGCACTCTATATAGTGAGCTACTGTACCAGATTTTTACTTGAAGACAATTAAAACATCCATAGTTTAAATGTTATGATCTAGCACTCTATAGAGTGAGCTTCTATAACAGATTTTTACTTAAAGAAAATCAAAGCATCCATTGTTCAAATTTTATGATCTAGCACTCTATAGATTGAGCTACTGTAACAGATTTTTACTTGAAGACAATTAAAACTTCCATAGTTCAAATGATATGATATAGCACTCTATAGAGTGAGCTACTGTAACAGATTTTTGCTTAAAGACAATTAAAGCATTCATTGTTCAGATGTTATGATTAAGGAAATTATTTTTTAAAATGTGCCCAAACTTCAAGTCCAAGGTACCCAAGGAAAGGTTGTCACATGAAATACACATATGAACTATGAAAGCCTTGCTCCCAGTCTTATACATTTGTAACACCTATATATATTCTAGAATAACAGTTTTCAAAAGTAGTTAATACCAAGGTTAAAATAGAAAATATTCATACGCTTGTCACAAGGTTTTGTCACAAGAAAAAAAAACGTAAGATGTAAGGAAACTCAAACCGATTGTTCAAAAGTTATGGTCAAGATTTAAGTTTTGCAAACGAGGGTCAAATTCCAAGGTCAATGTCAAAAGCTCAGAATTGGTAGTACTCAAAGAAACTTCTGTTCTCAAGAAAAACACGTGAAATATAATTTCAAACCCTACTTCCAAGAGTTTAAAAGTTTATGACCAATGTTAAAGTTTACAAAAGTGGGTCAAACTCAAACACCAACAAGGTAAAAATTATTGGTACTGTCATGTCAATTTTGAATTTTGACAACGGTTGTCATTTGTAAATTTAGTATTTACTGCCACAGGGTAAATTCAAAATTTACAACAAATTCAAAATTTACATGACAGTACCGAATGGATGGTCTTATCAAAAGTAATGCACATGTGAAGTATGAAAGCCCTAGCACCGACCGTTAAAAGTCTTACCAATCAAAGGCCAAAATTTAAACTTTTGTAGACAAACAGACAGGCAAGTGAATGGAGAGAGAGCAAACAATATTTTCTCAAAATTTTCAAATGCGGGGACATAAAAAACCTCTTTGCTCTTTGCTCTTTCCTGTTCGTCAGGATACATTGTAGCGGATAAGTTAGTTTGTACATGTAAATATTCGGAATTAAATATTTTATGGTCAACAAGCCGTGTTCCGCTTTATCTGATTACATTACGTCTGACGTCAAACTTCAAGAGTTTTACTACTCACAAAAATTTATATCACTAATGCTGTTTTAATGAAAGGGTCTCCGACTAGCAATTTCTCATCGGATAAAGAGATTCTTTTTTGTATATACTCACTAACACAAGAAGTAACTCAGATTTCGAAGGATATATACAAAACAAGACCAACATTGATAAAGATATTGTAAAAAAGCAGTAGGTTCTGCATCCATTTGCTGACTCAGCTAGTTTAGAATTATCTTCTAGATAATCTAGAATGACGTCAGTTTATGCTTTTAATCGTTCAAAAAAAATGTTTAGGCTGTTTTATTGTTTGAAATAGTATCTAGCCAAGCTTTGAAATAGAGCATGTAATACGGAACTTTCTGTTGACCCCAAAACCAATATCTCGCAATTTACCGCAAGTTGAGTCACGTTTATAGTGTATACCATTCTCCTACGGTCAGTCAGATCCCACTGGACTTAAAGTGATTAATAATTGTATGTAATAATTGATGGAAATCTCGCGTTCAATAGCAATCATTGGGGGACTGATCCCAGCGCGAGTATTTTGTTATCCACCCGCAACCTCGTCACTCCTGAGCGTTAATTGCTTGTCAAATAACATACCCCAGGAGAAAAAGGGAGTTGATTTCAATTTGAGACAGAAAACACCGAAGTTGCTTGTGTACAAGAAAAACACAGCGATATGTTAAAAATGGTATTTCAGTGTCATTTCTAAGTTAACTAGCTTGTTATGATGAAAAATAATTGCACACTTGCATGTTAAATCGATCGAGTCTTTAGACTAGTCCATGTAATTGAAATTACTGTATCCGAAGATGTATACACAGGTAGTTAGTAACTGTCCTTTAGTCAAGCAACCGGCATAGCAAGGAAAGTCAATTAGCGTCTTCAGGATTACACCTTAAAAACTGAAGTCCAATACATCTCATGGAAGGCGTTGGCACTTGGCACGATGGCCCTCACTGCTCAATTGCCCTGAGTGCCCTATATGTCTACATTTGAAACACTTCACCGGTACATGTATATAGTGAAGTTTCTATACGAGTGAAAAAATTTTCGAAAGGGACGTAAAACTACTTGCAATCAATCATTCAGACAAACCGCACGAGAATAACTTCACGTGCCGTCAAACGATACTTGCAATTGCACTTGTTTTTGTAACAACCTTTTACTAAATTGTATCATAAAACTTTTGATACAATGAGGTAAAAATAAATTCACAGAAACTGGTATTTTTGAATATCTATCTGAAGTTTTAAGTAAAGCAAAATTTGTTGTTGCTTTTTTAAAACTTTCATTGTTTCTCGTAGTTTGTCAGTGATATGCTTTGCAAAGGATTATTGGTACAGATGCATGCGTTTCTGAACAGTCAAATGATTTTCTCTACCCAGAAGTGGCATCAAGAACTACCAGAGCGAAAAATGCTTCGTTATAATTTTTTCTTAACATTATTAATAAAAGTTTGCATTGTGCGTTTTCTTATCTTTAAATGTGTCTGCCATTTCTTTTGTGTTTTCCTCTTACTTGGGTTTTGGGTAAATTATATTTTGAATTTATGATCGTCAATTCTTATTTTTTTAGACTTTGCAACAAAAGTAGAATGCCAGCTTGCCATCGACAGTTTCGATTCCATTAATGAAGTAGATATGGTATGTAAATCGCTTTATGGAAACGGTATTATTGTATTTCTTTTATCAATTGAAGTAATACGTAGTTGTAATAAAGAATGGTTACCTAGTTTTTACATTATACCTGTAATTCAGCAAAATTAATTTTGTTTATATCTTACATTAAAGTTTTAGTAGAAAGAAAATTTGAAACTAACTATAATAATCTCGCTGTATCTCGATAATATTTTGATGATATAATTAATTGATTTCTAATTAGATATGGCTCATCTTTTGCTGATAGATCTGTGAATTTTCCCTCTAATCGACACTTATTTCATTTCACTGTTAAGATTTTTAAAATGCAGCTGTATACTTTATTTTCCTGTCAGGCTATACTTTGAAAATGCTGCTGTATGTTTCATTTTCTTGCCTGACTATACTATGAGAATAATGCTACATATTATATTTTTGTGTAGGACTTTACTGTGAGTATAATGCTACACTTGAGTTGGCTGGATGCCAGATTTACGGTTTGGACTTTCGGTGATGAGGTTTTAGAATTTGACTCAAAGAGGCTGAACAACATATGGACCCCGGACTTGTTTTTTCCTAACGAGAAAAAGGCTTTTATTCACCAAGTATTCATGCCAAATAAAATGTTACGAGTGTATAGCGGCGGAAAAGTCTCTTATACTGTCAGGTACAAAGTTTCATATAAATTTGAAGTAAGTTTTTCCTTCTAAAGAATGAAATTTTACGAGATAAGTCATAACCCATGCTACATGTACATACCTCAAAGTTCTTCAACAACAAAATGACTTAAAACTTTGAAGATCTGAAATAAGAACAAGTAGTATTTTAAATAGATACAAAACATAAAATACATGTACATGGAGATAAGGAACAGTATCTAAACTCAAAAGTCCATTAAACAATACACAATTGGAGCAGAGCAAAACGGACCTCCAAAAAATCAGAGATGGGATCAGGTGTCATGGATGAGTGAACAAATACAAATAAATATACATATTAGAAATAAAATTACAGAAAATATACAATTTTGACGACATTTCTTGAAAGACAGTGTTGCACAATATGATAAATCTGATAATACATGTTCCTAGAAAAATAAAATGTTCATCTTTTTGACTATGAACTTTGAATAGAAATGCTTTGGTAAACCTTCCAATAGATTCGGTAAAACGTTTTCTAAGGAAATGGGACAAATATGCACCAGTAGTGCAAGGCATTTCAGTATGTAGCTTCTGACATTTCGATCTTCTTGTTTGAAATGTGGGATGATTAGGAACGATCATAGGGGAATGAAAGGTGACTTGGCAAATCTTGTTATATTTACATGGTATTTAGAAAATGTTCCGTTTTGACAAGCGGCCTGATGCAGTTCTATTTTTGATCTATTTAATTTGGTAGTTCACTGTTGTGATCGACAAGAGATAAACAATAAACCTTCCAGGACAACAATTTTGACGGGTCTGTGGTAAAACAAAAAGTTTCCATTAATTAGGGAATAAGCCTCTGCGCTCGATGCCTCTAGAATTTCTTATATGCGTTTTACTTTACATTGCGTTCATTGATCATGTCCTGTAAGCGTTCAACAGGTGGCAAAGCGCGCGCGAATTCTCTTTTCAATCATCCGCGAAAAGATCACACCCAATCCTACCCATGTACATATAAAAATCACCTAATTTCAGCGTTTGAACTTGGACTGTAATGATTTTTACAGAATCTTTATATAATTTTCAACCTTTTTTCTAAGAATAAAATTTCGTATCATTTTGCCCATTTTAGGGATGGAAAGACTGACAAATATTTACAATTACGTACTTGTTTATGTTCCACTTTGATTTCGCTTCAGACTGTCATTAACACTTAGTTGTCCAATGGATCTAAGGAACTATCCCTTCGACAAACAAGTCTGCAGGATAGAAATGGAGAGTTGTATGTATTTATTTAATAACAAAATAGCATTCATCAAAAAGTTCACATTTTTCTCAAAATTCAACAAAGATACAACACCATTTATTAAATTTTTTCAATAAAAAACAAACATATTTTGTCCATAGTCAGCTACAACGAAGATAACATCATCCTGGAGTGGGCGGGGATGGAGACGTCCGGAAATGAGAGCCATCCCGGACTGGTTAACGTGACCCAGAGGACCGAGATTCCGGTGGAGATCAGTGACAACATAGAAATGAATCAGTTCCGGGTCGTGGAAAAGCACACACTCAAAACTCTTAACGAACGTAGAGGGGCAGGTAACGAAATTATAACTTGATCATAAGTATTATAACAGTATTTATACAAAGCGAGCTCTACAGATTAAAATTAAGAATAATGTATTGTAGACAAGTACTTGTGAACTAAGAGTTCAAAACGCTACAATGGTCCCATTTCAATATAACTTGATGCACAAGTAGGTTATATATAGGTGTATACATGTAGTTCTATTTATCGGTTTTCCATATGACGGTTGTTTGATGATGGTTTTTGATCTTTCCATGGTATTCAAAAATAAAAACTTTCTATAAATTATTTTCTTTCAAAACCGTACTACCTCGAAACATCTTAGTACACATTGTCTTGTCTAAGACTCCACATGGAATAAGTGACACAAATTGCTTAAAAATAATATACATTTCATTCGATTAAAATGAACAAAATTCAATCATGATTCTTTTCAGGAAATCATAGCCTCCTTCAAGCTGAGTTTCACCTAGTGAGAGACATAGGATACTATCTGGTTCAAATGTACATTCCCAGCATGCTTATCGTCATGTTGTCCTGGATCTCGTTTTGGCTTAATGTGAATGCCGTGCCCGGGCGAATTTCCTTGGGTGTGTTGACAGTTCTGACGTTGACACAGCAGAGTTCTACAGTCAATGCAACCCTTCCCCGTGTCTCATATACTAAAGCCATTGACATCTGGATGTCCTCGTGTTTAGTTTTCGTGTTTGCAGCTCTAATTGAGTTCGCTGTCGCCAATGTGCTGGCTAGAAAAGACAGCAACAAAGGATTCAGTTTCAAAAAAATGTTTCTCCTGCCAACTTTGAGTGAAAAAAGAAAGAAAAGGAAAGGATCGGGGGTAGGTCTTTATACTGATACCAAATATTATCAAAATAAGTCGATTGAGAACATGTCAAAGATTCAAAACTTTGGTGTAGTAACCTTTAATGCATTGCTAAATGGTATCCGTTGAACAAAGTTAACATTGTTGTGTGAGCAGATGGAAGGGAAAAATATCTTTTCATACTGACAAATATTTTAGCTTAGGGGCAAAGAAAACATTGCACACTTAGACATTTACTAAAATAATATCAGGAATGATCGAAAGAAGGCTATGTTCGAATTCTCCCCAAATCACACGTGGTTATCACTAAAGGAAAGCGAGGCTGGCTGTGAAGTTTTGATAATCAGCACTTCAAGCGCCAAAACATAAACATTCAACTCTCCATGTAGCTCTTCACCTCTAGTCGCTCATGATTGAAGGAAGCAATCTGTCTTCTTTTTTGTAATCGAAGTATTCATATATATATATTTTAAAAGATTTAATACTTTTGATTGGATTTCCAAATAAGCTCAGTATCATTACATGACAAATTAGAATAAATAGTATTCCTGAACAAAACAGTTCAAATTTTTGAAATACTGTTACTTGTAAAACTCTTGATTCAAGAAAGAGTAATTTTCATTTGTTGCGAAAGCAAACTGCCAATAGTTTATCAATTTCAAAAACGATGTCAGTGATACCAGTGAGTGTGATAGCCATTAGATTTATTTATTTAGATTAGAAGTAATGTTTAAGCAGCTCTTCTGTTCTTAAAGATGTAAGGTAAAATATTTACTTTTCACTTCAGGTTTTAGTCGATGACAAGGGACTGATGCGACTAGATCCTGAAATGGACCCAACTCTTGTCCAGAAACATCGAGAACTTTCCGGATTGTTGCACGCCATGTATTTGGATGTAGCCTGTCGCTTTCTGTTTCCGATTTGTTTTGGAATTTTTAATTTAGTGTACTGGACAATTTATACTTCCGATCGTTTTGATAGTATCGTTTAGTGAATAGTGAGAGAGACCATGAACTGTGATGATAATGATTTCATAACCAGCATGCACTCCGGTTTATCCGATTGCGAATATTTCAATCATTTCTTAATGGAAAGAAAGCCGTCAGTTTCAAGACATATATGCCATGTGCCGTTTACGACATATGATTGACTGTAGCACAATGTCGTAAAACGCGGGCTCGAAGAATAAACACATACTGAGTAAAAAGACATAACTCCACATTTTATAGACTATGTTGAATGCTGAATAGTGTTTCGAGTGTTTGAAAGTATCATCAATCAGATTACATTCCATAGATTTTACGATCGATTCGTTGTCTTTCTGAAGCTCAAGCTTAAATGTGTTTGTAAATGAGTGTTCTACAAATTCAGTTTTCTGAAAAAAGTCAGTTCTATTCATAATTCATGTTAATGATCATAATGAATAGTTCTTTGCTCTTTTTACTTGCATGAATTGATATATTTATCACGTGCTTCCGTTCTGTGTCAAATTCTGTGATAAAATAAAATGAAAGAAGAGGAACTTGAAGAACTTGGGTGAAACTTTATGCGAAATGGAACTCTTCATACAACAAGAGATGTATCATTCAAATTGACCATGAGGATAATGGATATTTGATAATATGCTCCATCTACATTGAAAAGTGGTTAATAAATTAAAGTTAGAATAAAGTTGGTTTAACTCTGCATTATATATAATAGCAAGAATGAATGATGAAATAAACAGTGTTTTTTTTATTTAGTGTATTTTGGCATTCATTTTCTCCCTGATGAAATTAAATCATTGATTTGGTTAAATACAGATTGTCTGATGTTATATCGTAATAAAATTCTACCTTGGGAATAAGGGTTACAAAATTTAAAGCTCGTGGATCGGATGGGCAACGACCTTTCGGAACCCGCCAAAGGGTATAGAAAAAACAGACTGACGATAATAATGATGACGTTGATACAAAAAAGAAAATATATTTACAATATGAAACATAGGAATGGTCAATTACAAGCAAGCCTCACGTTCATATTTTCTTGCAGAGCGTAGACAAAAACCATGCTAATATCCTATTTCAGGGCGTTTGTTTTTTATTAAAACAATGTTTGTGGGAGTTTGTCTAATTTTTACCTTGTTGTAATAGAGATTTTGTACCAGTCTGTACACATAATTCTG
>NW_026923420.1:0-21168 GCF_032062105.1 Saccostrea cuccullata | reverse complement strand
AGGTTACAGCAGCCCACTTTCATTAATCGACTGATTGGAACAGATGATGATCAGCTGACCAGCATCAGGAGTCCTTATACCTCCAGGTCTAATCTCATACAAAATCTGTCAATGTAAAACTAAAGCATGTTAAAAAAAAAATCTGTAAATAAAGTCAAATTTGAGATGTACTCCTATGAGTAAGAACTTTGGTTAACATCCCTATGCTCCCTATATATGCTGGACCTAGTCAAAGGTATCTCAGAGTTAACCTCTAGCATGCAAAGTAATATGAGATGCTGAAAATGAATATATGTAAAAACAAGTCTTTTTGCTTTGTACTTTGATAATATATACCAACATATTACATTGTAAAGGGTGTTAAGAAAGTTCGTTCCACATTTTTCTCATATTTTCGAAATGAAGTACGATGAGACGATGTTTACAATTTGGGATATTTCATGTTGACAGATTCCATTCTTGCTACTGATAATGTTTTAACTATCTTTTGTTCAATCAATAAGGGGAAGGCAGGTAATAAAACAGATTATGTCTGTTCTGAAAAATTAGGGATGACGTATATTTGTTACATATATTAAGCACACAAGTCAAAACATCCTTTCAAATACTAACTAAAATTATCAAATCTGTGAAAAATTTCAAAATGACACTCCTATTCTTTTGAAAAGTGATCTATTAGTCTTATACCTAGACTCATCAGCTTGTCTGATGCAAGCTATGAAGAAACAAAAGTAAATTTTCACTCAAAATGACCTGCATTTCTATCATTCGGGTGCTTTAAAGATGTTATATATATTTTCATAAGGAAGAACAATCCTATAATTTTCTGCTAGAAATGAATTGCTATAAATCTAAAGCAAACTCTTGTGATTTTGTCAGACTTGAAAATTCATCTCTTTACTTAAGTACTACTTTGAAAATTTTGAAAATATTTCATCCTGGAACGAACTTTCTTAACACCCCTTATAATATAAATTATTTCTTCACTACACACAAGGGTGAAAACTGTATTACATCTTTAAAAAGAGTAATACTACAAAGATCTCTTCCAAAATTATTTGCTGCCAGACAAGGCAAAGAAATAAAAACCAATGTTCACATTGTATATCTTGAGCAATTTTCCTTTTATGCCCCCACTTTGAAATGGTCCAAACAAATAGTGTTACTGTTACCTCTTTCTCTCTTCTTCCATCATTTTGTTAACTTTTTTCCTGACTGGAAAGAATTGGATATTTTTTTACTCTTTAAAAAAGAAGATATTTGTTTGATGGAATAGTGCTCATGCAAAATTTTAACTGTCAGATTTAAAAAAAAAGAAAATTTACACAAAACCTTTAACCATTTTTTTTTTGGTTCAAACAGTAAAATATTTTAATTCTGCAAATTCCCACTTTTTCTGCACAGATGTCCTGTGCCGAATAAATGCATGAAAATGTCTTCTCTGGACTTCTGAGTAGTTGTTAGTATAACTTGATTTCCTTTTTCAGGATGCTGAAGCCATTCATAAGAAGAGATTATGAGTCTCGTCCCCTGAAAATGAGATTATTAGAAGAAATAAAAGCATATTCACACAGGTTAGCCAAAATATCCACACAGGTCAGCTAAAATGATTTATTTGGTCTGTCATCAATCAGTGATACAAGATTAATTACAGGCAGCAATGCTAACTAAAGCTGTATCACATGTATTCGTTGAATAAACAGGAAAGAGTCTTAATTTACCGATACACATCATAATCAGCAGCAAAAATGCCAAACAATTTAAAATTATTAACATTGAATAAATCATTTGCTTAAAGTTCACAAGTTGATTTTGTGTTTACACAGTGCATAAAATTATACTGAATTAGTAAACGTCAGATCTTATTTATCCTGCTTTTGTGTTGTAGAGACAAGCAAGATTGGAAACCTCTACCACCCCCTCCCATTGACTATTGTTATGTACGACCACAACACATACCCTCCGTCAACACACTGTGTAGAGAGTTCTTCTGGCCTGGAATAGACTGTTAGTGTGCATTAAGCATATTAAAGATATTTATAAGATATCTTCCTTAATTTTTATAAATAAAAAAAATATATTTGTACAGTGTATACCCGGTATTTCAAAAAAAAAAAGAGAGAGAGAGAGAGAGAGATCTTGTAGTTGTGAATTATTACACTATCTTTGGTGATGGTCAAGTGTCAGATATCCTATCTTGGTTTTAATTTCTCTGGCATCTTGTTCAATAATTGGAAATCAGTAGCAGTGGCATTAAGATACATAATTCTATTTATATTCTACCCATCTAAGTATCATTCAGTTTCACTGCTTAGTTCATACAAACATCTGATGTGGGATCTGATGTACAATTTTTTTTTCTCTTCCACTACTGTAAGCATGAACTAGTAGAGATACAGTTTCATCAGAGACTTCTGGTTTATTTTTAGTGTCTGAGTGTTTACAGTATCCAGACTTCAGCTGTGTGGTGCTATTCAGGTAAAAGTAGAATACATGTATTACCTATTCTGACTGCTATTTATAGCAAGTTGACATACTGTATTTTGTTCTGAACACATTTTGATGATTTTTTTAAATATCGAAAAACAAAACTTTCATACATCATAAGGCTAGGGTGATTTATTTTGTTCAGTGACAAATCCAAACTGTCAGTGAGTGCCTCATCAAGCATTATGTTTCATGAATACAGTTTCATGTTCAATACCCAGGTATATAAAGCAAAACTGAAATTTATTACTTATTTACTTTTGCAGGAAAATTGTGATAGGGTTTTCTTTCATGGTGCCTGATGTGAAGTTTAATGAGGCCTACATTTCCTTCATCTTTACTCACCCGGAGTGGAGAAGGGCTGGCATTGCTAAATTCATGCTTTACCATCTTATACAAGTTAGTAAATACCTGGTAATATTCTTAAGTTAAAAAAGGGGATTGTTACACAAGCCTTTAGTGAATTTTATAAATATATATATTTTTTGCACAATCTACCGGTAGTATTTTTAGTTCATTATACATGTATCCTCTTTGGTATCAAAATGTAAAGAAGTAATTTTCCAGAAAACAGCATTGATTAATTATAATATTTAGTCGTGATACAAGGGTATTTTCAAAGTCATACGGTTAAAGACATTTTATATTATATTTACAGACCTGTATGGGAAAAGATGTGACATTACATGTATCAGCCACAAACTCGGCCATGTTGATGTACCAGAAGTTTGGATTCAAGCCTGAGGAGTTTATTCTAGACTTTTATGATAAATATTACCCTGAAGATTCAAAGGAATGTAAACATGCATTTTTCTTAAGACTGAGAAGGTGAAACTAGACAGGATAATGTGGATCATTCATGATATACATGTACTTAATAAAATGTGTAATGTATGATGAGTTTGTGTAGGACACAATAAAATTATAAAAACTGAATAAAAATATTTATATGTGTTTTTGCATTTAGGATTACAGAAAAACTCAGTTATAACGAAGTCACAGGGACCTATGAAATTACTTCACTTTATCCGTAATTTGTTTTATATGTAGAAGGAATTCATTAAATTTTTGAGTTCACAGATCACAGTAATTTTAAACTTGACAAACTTGCGGGGACATTGCATCAAGGGATTAACATTACCAGTCTTGCTTCAGATGCTGGATTTTATCATCTATATTTGGACGAGTAAACAGATTAAAGCATTTAGAGCAGAACCATTTTAAAGTATCATTTTGTTAAAATGAAGGGCAAAGCCCCTGTCCAAGGGGAGGTAATCAAGAAAAGACAAAAATAGGTTGGTTTATTGAAAATTCTTCTTAAGAACCACAGGGCTAAAAAAAACTGAAACTTTTTGGAATCATCCTTGTGTAGTGTAGATTCTAAATTGTTGAAGCCATAACCCCCAGTGGCAAGGCACCTGGCAGGGCCACAATAGGAATCCAATTTTCACATTGAAATATATAGGATTTTTTCCCTGAAAAACTTTAACTTTTTTGAAGCATCCTTAGGTAGTGTAGATTCTAAATTGTTAGAATCATGACCCTAGGGATAGGGTGGGGCTACCCTAGGTAATCCAATTTTCACTTTAAAATACATTATAGCTAGACAATAGACAATGCAATCAAAGGCCTCAAGAGAGGCATGAAAGATACATTAGTAGACAAATTTTTAAGGCAGTACATCATCAATGAGGAGGTAAAAAAAATACAAAGCAAATTGTGTTAAAGTAAAATACATACAAATCAAGTTGTTGTGCTTTATAATGTTATATTAATTAAATGATATTAGAAAGGTAGTCTCAGAGTTGAAGTAGTTAAGACATTCATATGTATATTTTCACAATGTAATGATCCAAAAATATTTTTGAGAACTATCTAAGCTATGAAAATTTTTATGATAATTCTGTGCTTTGTTTAGAAGTTTGGTTCTTCTTTCTTTGTAAAATACATGTATTCTAAGGACAAATCTTAAAATCTTCTCAATTTTAAGAACCATGCACTGGGCAAAAAAAAAAAAAAAATTAAACCCTAAGTATTCTTAAAAGGAATCACCCTTGTTTGATTCTAAATATCATGATCCCTAGGAGTTAGGGTGTGGCCATAATAGGTATTACAAGGGGAGAAATTTTAAGTGACAGCTGGGCCAAAGTTACTCGGGTTAGCGTTATGGCCCATAGGCCTGTTTTTATTTATTTATTTATTTTTTTTTTTGCGAATAGGTTGGTGGGTTTTTGAAAGATGGGTAGATGCTTAACAGAGAAAAAAAACTTGAGCATTGCCTGTTTGCAGGCGCTGTTCTTCCTCATTTTCTAAACGTTCTAGAACATTTTAAATGTGATCGGGTTCGAAGTTCCATTAGAAGAGAGAAAGTAGGCAGCCGAAACATAAACATTATCAAGACATGAACAAAAAGAACTGCAATAAGCAGTTTGTGATGGTTGGAAGCCCCGATAAGGAAGATACAAGACCTTTTGTTTGGAAATGTTTGGATGAAATAGGAAATCGGGTTGAAAAACTTCGAGAAGATGCTGCAAAATTGGAAACAGAAAGAGAAGTGCTACTGTCAATGTTACAGGGAATACAGGACAAAACTAGTCATAATATGCCAGAAGTAGAAGGTAGAGTATATTCTGGGAAGATTTTGATAATTAAGTAACCTTTAAATCAATGTACATTTGGTGTTTTGTGTTTTGCTAGAAGCTTGTGAAATATATGCAAAATTAAACTGACACATTTGATCTAGAAAATTCTAAAGTAATATGGCTTGGTCGATTACAAATGACAACGCTGTTCATAAATAATTCTTCATAAAACGTTTCCATTTCATAGAAATATATTCTTGGTTGATTTGCCGGAGTCTGTCTCTTTTTAAAGATATAGATATGTATTCAATTTTATAAAGTAATTTTGCTACATCATTAAAGAAAAAAGAATACAAAGTTTATGCAAGTTCAGAGGCTCTGTGAATACAAACCACAATACCAAAATATGTGACTCTGGAATTATAATATGAGAGAGAGAGTCCTAAACTGGACAAGAGACAGACTGTTTGCCTGCAAGAGGTTGAATTTAAGGCATGTTGGTTCGAACCAATTTTAGATTCTTTTGTAAAGATGACTATAATGAGGACTATAAACTTCAAAGATTGCTTGCATGAGATTTTTTTTTCTCAATTCTAGTTGAAAAAGAAGATATTGAAGCCATGGCGGAGAGACTTGTTTGCCGATGTCTCACTGTGGAAATAGGTGTAATAACACCAAGATCTGAAGAACAGGAAGCAGCATTAAACAAAGTGAACAAACTACTGCATGAAATTGAACATCAATTTACCATTAACATTGAAAAGTCACTCCCTAGAGCCATTTCTTACCTAAACGCCTGTCTCACAGAACCTATGGAGGGCCACATAGATCACAGGTTCCAAGGAATGGTCATTGAATGTACAATAGATGATCAGAAGAAAATCAAAAGGCGACTGCAAAGTTTAGTGGAGATGTATAACAATACAGAGGAATCGAATGGTTGATAAAATCAGATTTATTGTATTGTTATACCCGCACTTTCGAAAGAAAGTTCGGGTATATTGTTGTTACTCATGTCCGTCCGTCCGTCCGTCCGTCCGTCCGTCCGTCCGTCTGTCACACTTTTCTTCCCTGAACTCCTCCTACATTTTTTACACTAGCTTAATCATCCTTTGGGAGATGGTTGGGGGTGTCATGTAGATGTGCAGTAAGGTTTCGGAATTTTGATTTTGCCCCGGGGGATCAAATGGGGGTCGAAAAATGACGTTTTTTATACAAAAAGCCCCTTCTTCCCTGAACTCCTCCTACATTTTTCACAGTAGCTTAATCATCCTTTGGGAGATGGTTGGGGGTGTCATGTAGATGTGCAGTAAGGTTTCGGAATTTTGATTTTGCCCCGGGGGATCAAATGGGGGTCGAAAAATGATGTTTTTTATACAAAAAGCCCCTTCTTCCCTGAACTCCTCCTACATTTTTCACAGTAGCTTAATCATCCTTTGGGAGATGGTTGGGGGTGTCATGTAGATGTGCAGTAAGGTTTCGGAATTTTAATTTTGCCCCGGGGGATCAAATGGGGGTCGAAAAATGACGTTTTTTATACAAAAAGCCCCTTCTTCCCTGAACTCCTCCTACATTTTTCACAGTAGCTTAATCATCCTTTGGGAGATGGTTTGGGGTGTCATGTAGATGTGCAGTAAGGTTTCGGAATTTCGATTTTGCCCCGGGGGATCAAATGGGGGTCGAAAAATGACGTTTTTTTATACAAAAAGCCCCTTCTTCCCTGAACTCCTCCTACATTTTTCACAGTAGCTTAATCATCCTTTGGGAGATGGTTGGGGGTGTCATGTAGATGTGCAGTAAGGTTTCGGAATTTTGATTTTGCCCCGGGGGATCAAATGGGGGTCGAAAAATGACGTTTTTTATACAAAAAGCCCCTTCTTCCTTGAACTCCTTCTACAATTTACTCAGCAGCCTAATCATCTTTTGAGAGATGGCTGGTGGTGTCATGTAGATGTGCAGTAAGGTTTCAGAATTTCGATTTTGCCCCGGGGGTTCAAATGGGGGTCGAAAAATGACGTTTTTTATATAAAAAGCCCCTTCTTCCCTGAACTCCTCCTACATTTTTCACAGTAGCTTAATCATCCTTTGGGAGATGGTTTGGGGTGTCATGTAGATGTGCAGTAAGGTTTCGGAATTTTGATTTTGCCCAGGGGGGTCAAATGGGGGTCGAAAAATGACGTTTTTCATACAAAGAGCCCTGTTTTCCCTGAACTCCTCTTACATTTTACTCAGCAGCTTAATCATCTTTTGGGAGATGGTTGGTGGTGTCAGGTAGATGTGCAGTAAGGTTTCGGAATTTTGATGTTGCCCCGGGGGGTCAAATGGGGGTTGAAAAATAATGTTTTTCAAACAAAGAGCCCTGTTTTCCCTGAACTCCTCTTACATTTTACTCAGCAGCTTAATCATCTTTTGGGAGATGGTTGGTGGGGTCATGTAGATATGCAGTAAGGTTTTGGAATTTAGATTTTGCCCCGGGGGGTCAAATGTGGGTCGGAAAATGATGCTTTTTGTGCAAAAAGCCCTGTCTTACTTGAAGTCTTCCTTAATGTTACTCAGAAGCCTAATAATCTTTTAGGAGGGTTAAATATTTTGAAAATTATGTAAAACATCAACATCAAGGGGTAACAAGATGTGTTTGTGAAATACTATGCGCCCGGCATCAACAAAGTACAAAAAGCTATATTTTTTGCATATAGGTCACAGTCAAGGTCATTGACCTTGGTGTTGTTTGTAAGAACTTAATTAGTGGGGTATGCATACTAAATATGAAGTTTTTATCTCCTATGGTTCAAAAGTTATGGCAAAAAGTAGAAAAAGCTATTTTTAGCATATAGGTCACCGTTAAGGTCACAAGGTCATTGACCTTCATGTCATTTGAAGGAACTTTATCAGTGCAGTATTCGAACCAAATATGAAGTCTCTATCTCCTATGGTTCAAAGGTTATGGCAAAAAGTGGAAAAAGCTATTTTTAGTATAAAGGTCACAGTCAAGGTCACATGATCATTGACCTTGGTGTTGTTTGAAAGAACCTATTTAGTGAAGTATGCATACCAAATATGAAGTCCCTATCTCCTATGGTTCAAAAGTTATGACCAACACTTGAAAAACCTATTTTTAGCATATAAGTCGCAGTCAAGGTCACAAGGTCATTGACCTTGATGTCATTTGAAAGAACTTTGTTAGAGGAGTAAGCATACCAAATATGAAGTCTCTATCTCTTACGGTTCAAAAGTATTGGCCAAGGTTAAACTTGACAACAGACAAACAGACAAACAGATAAACAGACAAACAGACAGGACAAAAACAATATGCGCCCCTAAAAAATTGGGGCGCATAAAAAAAACATTGCATGCTGGGAAACACCTTGAATTCTTATGAGTAATTTATGTACATGTCAAATGTGAGAGTCATATCTCATCTCAATCAAAAGTTATAAGCAAATGCAACATTTTTGAAAAGTAGGTTAGGCTTGATCGCTTCAAGGTCAAGGTCACAGTGTAAAAATATTTGGAAAGGTCTTTATCACAGGTAATAATAAACATGCATTATGATATGAATGCCCTAACTTTTCTCTTTCAAAATGATGAATTTATAACAACTTAATTTTTTTGCAAGTTGGTCAAACTTCTAGGTCACATGTAAAAAAAAAAACATGCCATTCTCACAGGTAAATATACTAATAATAATTTTAACATGAATGTCTCTTCTCATTCTGTAGATATGACCGTGATAACCAAGATTAAATTTTTTGAGACAGATGGACTGAGTCTGACATACAAATGTACATATTTCTATATGAATTGGGTACCCGTACGAAACAGTCCGGGCGGCTTAGACACGGCTCAGGCACGGATTCCGTCTCCTGAAACCCGTGCTTTAGCATTCCGTGCTCCTATGTAAAGCATGTATGGAAAGCCGTGCCTAAAAGTGGTCGAGGCACGGAACGGCACGGGATATTGGCCGAATTATTTAAATGAGATCACACGGTTTTACAAAACCCGTGTCAGAAAGCCGTGCTTGTTTCCACATATGGACTCACGGATTCTGTAAACCCGTGTCCTTTTCCATATATGGAGACACGGTTTTTTGAAACCCGTGTCAAAAAAGCCGTGCCTTATACCATATAAGGAGTCACGGGATGTGTGCATTCGTCTAGATCTAGGTCATGGCCTTTAGAGAATGTCCTGATGTAACTGTGAATGCCCTGAAAATAGTGACTGAAACCAAACTAACTTCACATTGCTTTACATTTATGCTTAGTTTTAGAATTTCAAAAATTCAAAATCTTATATGAATGTGTACATTTACTTTCTGTTAAAGATTAACTTTATCAGTTACAATTCATGCTAGTTTTTAATTAAGATTTTAATGATAATGTACAATATTCAATTGTAATTTAATCTAGTAGCTATAAGTTTGCACAATCTGAGAAAGAATTTAGTATAAATAAAACTTTCACTCTATAGCACAGTGATGTCACATTAGTGAAAGTCCAACTAAAGTCATTCAAATAAGCCTAAACTATTTTAAGATGTTCGTTGTCAACATTGCAATACAGGAAGATCATGAAAATTGAAAAATTGACTAATTTATTCTAGATTACACTTACTGCATTTAGTTTAAAAGTGAAGAAATTATCCCAGACTTACATAAATACAATTCCAACTGACATCTATTGGTTAAATATCCTTTAAATAGAGCAAAAAGACACACTGACTTAGCTCATGACCAAGAATCCCTCCAATTTAGTATTCAAATAAAGGAAGTTATGATTGAGCATGCTCAGTAAAAAGCCGTGAGATATAAATAAATATAGTTTGAAGCAAAACCCGCCTCAGTTAAAAACCGTCTCCCTGGGACACGGAGTCCGTGTCTCCACACGGGTTTCTGTGAGTGAGGATTCCTCACTTTCAGACACGGAAGCCGTATCCGTGTCTTGGACATGCAGAACCCGTGCGGCTTTTTAAAAACCCGTACGGATTCCGTGTCTTAGCCGTGCCCAAGCCGTGCCTATTCCGCCTCGAACTTTCGTACGGGTAAAATTCGCCCAGTGGTTCTAGAGAAGTTAAAAATGTAAAAAGTTTTCAGACAAACAGATGGACAACACGTCACGACAGACATTATATGCTAAGGAAACAAAAAAAGCTCAAATGAGTGTTTTGAAAGGGTTACAATATGGTTGGAGTATTTGAAAAGCTGTTTTTTTTCATGCAGAGATATGCATGACCAACATATTTATGTTTTATATTTTCTTTAGTAATTTGTTTGTTTGTTGTGAATACATCTTCCCTCATATGGAGACACCACCAAATAATAATGTAGATAAGATGTGTTTGTGAAACACTGATGTCCCAGTATGGAAGCCTATGGCGAAGGTTGAAGTTTCTCAAATATATGTCAAACTCAAAGGTCAAGGGTTCAAATTGTTAGTGTCAGAAGAAAGTCTATGTTAAATAAAGAAATCTCTAGTAATTCCTTTTCAAAAGTTAATTGCCAAGGTTAATTTTTTTTTTAAGTGGTTCAAACTCTAGGGTCAAGGTCAAACATATTTCCTGTTGACAGTTCAAAATGAATACAATATGTCATGATAAGTATGAAAGCCCTAGCACCTACTGATCAAAAATTAGGCAGAGTTTAAAGTTTGGTATTTTTCTTGTAAAAATGTGTATCCCATGTCAAGCGATCAGAGGTAAAAATTAATGGTACCCAAATAAAAGGTCTTATTAAATTGTCACAAGAAATAAACCTATAAAATGTGGAAGCTATATGTATAGCCCATCCCACTTAAAATTTATGGGCAAGCTAGCTAGGATTTAATTTTTGCAGACTTATAGACAGACATACTATAAACACAAGAAACAAAATATGTACATGTATGATAATTAGTCAAATGGAAAAAAAATATACTATTAAACTGGAATCACAAAATAGATTGTTATTTCAGGGACAGGAAGTGGGTAGGAAGATTGGAATCCCCCCCTCCCTCCCCCCCCCCCCCATCTTGCATTTGCTTTGTTATTTAAACAAGACTATATACTGTAGCAAGTAAAAAATGACTCTTGACTTCCTCTCCCTATAAACTTAGAAAACATTGACCTCCCTATCATTGTTTTTTTATTTGTTTATTTGTTTTCATTTTTTTTCTCCTGCTTGTCACGAAATTCTGGGCTGGAATTTTTTGACTTAGATGTGAACCCCCCTCCCTACTCCCTAAAAAAATTCTGGATCCGCACCAGTATTGGCAGTAACTGAATGTCACATCGACAATGGGAGATAACTTCACAATATGAAATTCGTCTAGTGTGGCATGGGATGATCTTTGACCCTTTTTAAACTTTAACCTAATCATTGACTTCTACTTACCGACTCCCTGTGTCTCGTAAACTTCATGAAATATAAATCCAATTATAACACAAAATGAATTAATCCAATGCACACCAGACTGCAACCATGTGCCATTTTGGCGAACTTTCGTCGATTCCGTCACCTTATCAGATGAAGTGGGAATCGGCCGAGGTGTGCCAAATGGTGTTTAATCTATAAATATCATAATGGGTGACGCAACGTGATGTAATGTAGAAATTTACATGTTCACATGTATAGTACAAGAACAAATTTTAAATTAATTCATTACAAACGATATTAAATTTTAACAAACCTTTTCCATCTAGCCTATTCCAAAAAGTATGTGCTGTGTGATTGTGGCGTCGAGGGGGGGGGGGGGGTAGTAAATTTAAAAAGGTCCTATTATGAGCAAAACATATATAATTTCAGACGCGGATCCAGAATTTTTTTCCGGTGGGGGGGGGGGGGGGGGGAGGTCCACCTCAGTCAAAAAAAATCCTATCCCAGAAATTGACAATCAAAAAAAAAACCTAAAGTAAATCTCACCCAAACGTCAAAAACCTATATCGTGGAGGTGGGTAAGGGGTAGTGGTGACTTCTATTGCCGCAAATGTTTAACTTTTCATACCTATTTTACACATATTCGTGTTTACCAGGGGGGGGGATCTGCATTTTCAAAGGGGGGTCCATTGTAACTTTTTCCTTGTTTTAGTGTATACATTTTTTAACCTTGTAAATTCCAAGGGGGGGGGGGCTGACCCCCCCTCCCCCCCCCCCCCCTGACAGATCCGTGCATGAATTTACATCATTAATAAAATTCAGACTTGTATATAATGAATTAAGCATGTATAAAATAAATATAAGAGGTTCTGAGTTATAGGTCACAGGGTCTGAGAATTTCATAATCAATTTGATTAATACATGTAAATTATAGAATTATTTTGACTATTTCCTTTGAAAGCCGCCCAATATGTAGGAGCGTGTATTTAGAGGCAAACACCTTAGTGCGGGTATTACTGTCTCATGACAGCATCTAGTTTTAACTTGTACTTTGATCCTGCTGTTCTGAAATTAGCTCAATAGGTTACATGCTAGTAATTAGCGGTAACTGCATGCATTTTCTGTAGATTTTTGAAAGATTTAAAAAGTATTATCTGTATCTATATTCTTTTTGAGTTTCTTTGCATATACATGTATCATATGCTGGATTAGATTGATGTGCTAAATGCTTTTAAAGGAGATTTGTAAAAATATTTGCAAAATTTGTAAAAACACTTGATACTGTAGTTGTATCCCTTTCAGCTTAAGATTCTTGAATAATGCATATTATGTATTTTAAAAGCAAATTTTACTGTAGATATTAATTATATTATACACTCAGACATGGTTGTATTAAACTCTTGTGTCAATTTTGAGCACATCTTGTAAATGATCTCCACAACATAGATATTCCAGTATTAGATAGAGTTGAAATGAAATTTTTCTTTCTTTTTTTTTTTTTGAATCATAAATATTCTTCATGCTCATTATTGTATATAATTTTTTTTTTCAAGCATATATACTTTATGATCCACCTTTGCTTTGTTTGCATAAATGCTAGTTGATGAAATTGTATAACCAATCATTTCATTAAATATTATGCAGGTATTACCTAATTTGGAAATAAAACTGTACAAAACTCAACTTATATCAAGTTAATATTTTTCTTAGTAAATTGAAGTTGATTGTTTATTTTCAGTCTCTTAATTCTTAAATTTTTAAGAGGGTCCCTTTTTGGGGGGACGGGGTGGGGGTTTCCAAAGGTAAAATATACATGTACTACATTGTAGTAAGAAAATTATTAAAGAATGAACATAAATATTGCCTAAAGATGATATTGAAATATTATAATTAGGCATTTTCTCTGAATGTGTATTGTATTCAAAATGAAGTTTAAGCATTGATATGTGCTTGGAAACTATAACTACATTGTATCATTATTCCTCTGTTAAAAATTCTGGTGTTATTTTCATCAATATAAAACATACAGGGTATTTAATGAAATATTTCTGCCAAAGAAAGTAAATGTACATACGCAGGGTTCCAAGGATTTGTTGATTACAAGGAGAATAAAATGATTCATGGAGGAATATAGTAGATGAATAACACCGTAAAAATAATTGTAAGAAATATTTTTAGCTCTCCTCAGTGTCTAAATTCTGGCTAATGTTTTAATTGGAGAGAGTTTATTCTCAAGTAACTATAAAACCCTACCTGAGCCAACGATAATAAGGATGGAGAACCAGGCATGCTTCAGCTGCTGGATCTACCCTGCCCAAACTTGCATTTAGGGATGTCTTACATGTAGATAATATTTGTCAATGAGTTTCATATTCTTTGATTACCTAGTATATTTCTTAATATCTGAAAATCATTTTATGCATCCAGTCGATAGATCGGGGGCGTATATTGGTTTGTCCTGTCTGTTTGTTTATCTGTTGTCAGCTTTAACCTCCGCCATAACTTTTGAACTGTGAGAGATAGAGACTTCATATTTAGTATGCATACTCCACTTATTAAGCTCCTTCAAATGACACCAAGGTCAATAACCTTGTGACCTTGACTGTGAATTATATGCTAAAAATAGCTTTTTTGAACATTCACCATAACTTTTGAACCACAGGAGACAGACACTTCATATTTAATATACATACTCCACTAATTAAATTCTTTCAAATGAAACCAAAGTTAATGACCTTGACTGTGACATATTTAATATGCATACTCCACTAATTAAATTCTTTCAAATGAAACCAAAGTCAATGACCTTGACTGTGACCTTTATGCTACAAATAGCTTTTTCAAACTTTTTTGCTGCTGCATAGTGTTTCACAAACACATCTTGTTCAGGGTCTGCAAGTCTGAATATTTTAAAAATATTTTGGAAGTTTAAGGGGGATGTACAAGCCATATTGGATCTAGTCTGGTGTAAACTAAGAAATACCAAGAATGCGCTTAATACTCTATTAAACTAGCTCAAAGTTACTCAAAGTGCTAATGCACTAATTATCTACTGTTAGAGACCAAAATTAGTAAACAATTAAGTTTATTTTGTCTTAATTAGAAGAAAATTAATCATGTTAGAACTGCGCAGCTACAGCATTCATGAGATGAAAAATGCATTGAAAATGGAGTTCGTTTGATTCATTGATAATATGGCTACAACCATTTGTTTCGTTTTTTTCTTGTCATTATCCATAATTCTTGAAAATTTGATTTTTCATATGGGTGTTTTCCTGAGGCCATGTGTTTATTTCGTCCGCCATTCCTCTGTCACACAGAGTTCGAATAACAATGATTTTAGAATAAATGCGACCATAATAACACCAAGACAAGAAATAACTAAGTAATAATCATTAGGTTATATTACTTACTACTTTTATTTGTTGCATCGCATCGTCTGATTAATGAAAAAACGCGATTTTAACCTCACTCCAGCAAATCGGGAAAAACTTTTCTGTTTACAACTCGAAATTCCTCGCTAAAATTATTCCACTAAGCACATGGTTGGCATGTGCATATATCTGCTGTGTATAAATCCGTTTATTACCATGATTATATTTAATTTTTCATGGAACAAGTCTTGATAATTTGTTGGTTTCTTTAAAACTCAAGAAAAAAAGATAAAAATGTCCTAAACATATGTGTTTACGGTGGGTCTTTTTTCTGTGGCGAAAGAAGTTATTTTCAAATGGGGCACTGCAAGGAGGATGCTTAGCATTTAATTTGAAAATGTTAAACAATACGCAGTGCATGAAAAATAAATTGTAATTACATGTCTTACATTCGAAAAGTTGGTACATATGTCTATTTTGTTTATAAGTTAGATAGAAAAAATAGGCATTTATAGGATTTCCTTCAGGCACCTCACATAAATAGCTAGAATGTTTGCAATGACCCACACATTGTATGGAGTCATGTTTGGACACAAAAACGCATCATGTCTCATTATGTTGACAACGTTGTAAGCTCTCGCTCATTGAACATACCGTGGCGAAGCTTGATAAAATATAATGAGTTGTTTCTATGAAATTAAGAAGCGAGCACAATGTTTGCAATGAAAGGTCCATTGCATATGCTATGTCTATCATCGCAAAAAAAGTGTGTGCTAACCCCCCCCCCCCCCCCCCCTCCCTTCCCCCGAAAATCCTTTGTTTGTTTTTCAAAATAGTGTCAAAGATAAAAAAAATGGCATTACTAAGTATGTGATGGAACAAGTACTAGCCTTATAATACCACTTGTTATAAAAATATTTGGTTGCCCTCTCTCCCGATCTACTGCCTAGAAATGGCCCGACTCATTTTTTTAACATTTCATTACACGATATTTTTTTCTTTTTCTTTCGTAAACAATTCTGTTTAAATTCTAAGGATTTTTTTTTTCTCACCTATAAATACGGACCCAATAATTTTTCCCTGAGTTGGGAGGACCACCAAACATCATTTTAAAGATGTTTATAGGTTGATTTTTTTCTCTTTACTTTGTACAATTGTAATTTTGAAAATATGGGCAAATAGAAAAAAAAATTATGTTCAAACTAAATAAATTACTTCAAGCCACACTATAACACCTTTCCTCTTTTTAAAGTGTTCATATTATTTGAAATATTTTGCAACTGTAATTCTCTTCTACATTTAAAGATTGTTATGCCCCTCCATATTAAGAAGAGGTCTGGAAAACAAGATTCTGTGCTAAAAATAGACCACGTGCTGCTATCCATGAACTACTTTCATGGTTCTTTACACTCTTTTTTAAGACAATGGTACCTTGTTTTGAACTTGAAATTATCATTTAAAAGTGCAAAATTTAGATATTTTCTCAACAAATGGTTGTAGAGAGAACAACAATGCACAGTTTGCATATTTTTTTGGATTTTTTAAGGCTCTGCTGAATTCTGTAGCTGCGCAGTTCTAAGGAGCATATCAAAAGCATTTTTCTGCAAAAGTATAGATTATATATGCACAACATGCATTCGGTTATGCATATTTATTGTATCTTTATCAAAAAGACTTAAAATTTGATCAAAATATAATGTATTTTAGCCATTTGAAGAAATGTTTACATTTTGTGTTCACTGCACTAAAGGTGGCCGTACATCCCCCTTAATGGACAAATTTGAAACACTCGCCCGCACCTCAGATCTCCAGATTTCCGCATTATTCCGCATTTTTTCCTCATTTTAATGTGGAAAAAATGTGGAAAAAAATACGGAGAAAATTAACAATACGGAAAAGCAGAAAATATACGGAAATAATCCGGAAAATAAACGGAAATAATACGGAGAATTGGACTTAGTCTATTTTTCATCTGGAAAAATATTGAACTCTTAACTTAGAATATTTTTCATCTGGAAAAAATACGGAACTCTGGACTTAGAATTTTTTCATCAAAAACAAGATGTGTTTGTGAAACACAGTAGCACGTGGCAGCAACATTAAGTTCTAAAAAGCAATTTTTAGCAAATGGGTCTCAGTCAAGGTCACACAATCATTGTTCTTTGTGTCATTTGAAAGCACTTTATTAGTGTAGTATGCATACCACATATTAAGTCTCTATCATCTATGGTTCAAAAGTTATGGCGAAAATTTAAAAAAAGCTATTTTTAGCAAGGTCACAAGGTCATTGACCTTGGTGTCAGTTGAAGGTGCCTAATTAGTGCAATATGCATACCAAATATGAAGTCTTTATCTCTCACGGTTTAAAAGTTATGGCGAAAGTTCGAAAAAGCTATTTTTAGCATATAGGTCACAGTCAAGGTCATTGACCTTGGTGTCAGTTGAAAGTGCCTAATTAGTGGAGTATGCATACCAAATATGAAGTCTCTATCTCTCACGGTTCAGAAGTTAAGGCGAAAGTTCAAAAAAGCTATTTTTAGCATATAGGTAACAGTCAAGGTCATAAGGTCATTGACCTTGGTGTCAGTTGAAAGTGTTTTTGTAGTGGAGTATCCATACCAAATATGAAGTCTCTAAGTCTCACGGTTCAAAAGTTCGACGAAGGTTAAAGTTGACAACAGACAGACAAACAGACAGACATACAGCTAAACAGACAGACAGGACAAAAACAATATGCGTCCCGAAAAAATTTGGGTGCATAAAAACTGTCTTGGAGTTAACAGCAGTTCTCTGTTTCTCCTGAGTGTTATGTACAATTTGATCGGGATCGGAAGAATGTTTCAAAAAGTCGGGCTCAGTGATCAATTAATTTAAACAACAGACCGCCAAAATTTAACCTTGGCCTCCATGTTGCAACGTCTGCTCTGTCTAAAGGAAGAAGTTTGTTGACCAGACAGCCTGAGATCGTATTGCTGTATCAACCAAAAGATGCAGATACACGCATTTCATATGCGGTAGGTCAGTCATATTTTTTTAACATGTGTGTCACTGTGATGATGAAAATAAATACTCTAGGCCTAGGACTGAGCTACCAGGCTACGTACGTTTCAGCCAATATGCCCATGATTCAAATCTTTCAATCAGCTCATAGAATTTTATTATGGTTAACCACAATTAAGGTGTTAATTTTGAGGAGCCATGGGCTGTAATCTCTAGCAATGATTTACCATACTTTTTTTTTTTTGGTAGCGTCTGTGCATGAGGAGGAGATTTCTGAAAAAGAGTAAGTGCTTATTCAACTTACTGCGGTTTTAACAGGCTTAAAGCTTGGTCCATGGATGGTTATGTTTGAGGTATATATATTCTTTTTTTTCTTTTTTTATTGCTTGTTTAATTACAACAGTCAACTATGATTGTCATTATTATAAATAATATTTTAAACAAATTGATATAAAATTGAAGAACCCAAACTTGTGTTTATAAAAAGATTTTAAAAGGAATAAAAGCAATGAATTTAAATTTTATTAATATTGCACCATTATAATTTAAGTACTTTTTTTTTAATTGATAGGATTTGCCAATTCGACTGCAAGTGCTGCTGCAAGAAATTAAACATGCAATGACCTTACAATTTACGAAGAAGTTTGAAGAAAATTTTTATTGGACAGATTGGTGTAAAGCAAAGACCTGAGATATAAATTGTGAGAAATATGAATCAGGGATGCAGGTAGAAAATGGCAAATGTGATTCAGATTGATAAAAAATGTCTAAAATTTTTTCTTGTTTTGTAAATATTCAATGCTTTGTCAATTGTTATTTTTTCCCCAATATATAATAGTGTTGAACATTTCACTCCCACTTTTGCTTAAATAGAATGAATAAATTTCCATTTATTTAATATGAATATTAAAAAATGCCACTTTTTTTCCATGATGAACTTGTGGCTTAAATAAAAGTTCCAATTTTTTTTTTCCATACATGCTCCTATTTGTTTGTCAAAGATATAAGATCCAATACATTGCTCATGAACATAATGTGTAATTTTGTTCATTCATTTATATGTTTTTTTCTCATAATGATATAATAAATTGTATATAATTTTGCACATTGTTGATGGTTTTGTAAATATTTATGTATGTATGCATCATGTAGCGGTTTTATTATCCATTTTATAACCATGTGATTAACTCCGTATTTTCTCCAGATTTCCGTATTTCCGCATTTTATCAACCAAGTAAATACCTCCATATTTTGTATATATGGAAATGCGGAAATCTGGAGAGAATACGGAAAAAGAGTCCAAATACTCCCATCCACATTTTCTCCATATTTTGAATACGGAGAAAATCTGGAAATTTGAATCTACGAAAATCTGGAATGAATGCGGAAAATTAGTCCAAATACTCCCGTCCGCATTTTCTCCTTATTTTGAATAAGGAAAAAATGTGGAGATCTGAGGTGCGGGAGTCTCCAAAATTTCAGTTAGTCACCTAGCTATAAGCTTCAAAACTTGAACAACATAAAGATCACTTAAGGGCTTGTCATGTGGACTTGAATAATTTTCTGTACATATTCAAAATTAAGGATAATCATTGGATATGGGGTGGTTGGCATGATCATGAATTAGCGCTTCACTTATCTGAGTTCATTGTTTTATTATTGTTGTTGTAATAAGATTTGCATGATCAGGAAATACATGCTTGAGATATATTTTTTCCCTCAATCTTCTTTTGTTTATTTTGGTTACATATTGAACTTTGTCATCATAAACAATTTCCTTTTCCTAGCGTTCAAAAATTGCAATTTTTGAATGAGCTAAAATTTACTGAATTGTGTCTATTGTTCACCTGTCTGTCAATTTTTAACATAAAAAAGACTTCCACATATTATCCTATGTGTAGTGTATATATACACCTCCTGCAACAAGTTTGGGGGTATATATAGGAAACATCTTGTCCATCTCTCTGTATATTCATGCAGTCTAGTACTTCATTATGGAAGATCCAAATACATGTATTGCACCAGCAATGCTAATGACAATATGGTGTGTCTTAACTTGCAAGTTCAAGGTAAAAAAAAGTATGAAATTTTTGTTATATAATATAACTTTGATAGAAAGTACTGGAAGCTTATAATTAATGCAAGATTGCTTGACCTACGTGTGTGACATGACCCAAGGTCATTCCTGCAAGTTCAAGGTCACTGATCAAAAGTATAAAATTATTGTCCAGGCTATAACTTTGACTTTGTAATGCAGAATCACTAGAAGTTCATACATACATATGTACTTAGTACAGAAGTAGTCTCTGAGCCAAGGATGTGTCTAGACCTTGACTTTATGTTATATTATACATGTACATGAATTAAAGTTCCATTAAGGCTACAACTGTGAAACTTTAATTGAACTCCTCAAGGGTTAGGATAAGGGTTGTTTGAATACATGTACACTGGAAAGATGATTTAGTACTTTAAATAACAAGAAAAATAAAAATGATATTTAATACAAATTTTATTTTTTTAATGCTAGTTATACACCCTTTCATTTTATTTGGATCACATAATGTATGTGGTCATTTACTTGTTATAAATTTTGACAATTTCATGAGATATATATGATATGAATCGTTAAAACTTGCAGTAAAAAAAAATATGACTATATCGTATATGAATCATAGAAAATTCATTACAGTAAAAAAAATCTTAAAATTTGATAACTGAAAAAAAAAAACATTACATGTTCAACTCTGTCTCAGATCCATATTAAGTAGTTTCCATTTTGTTCACATTTATGTAAGTCTTTATGTAAATGCAACTGTAAAAGCAAAAAAATTCAAAAGCACATATCAATTAAGCACATGGGTACATGTACCTCAAATCACAATTCTGTATGGATTATTCAAAACATGCATTTCAAAATTACAAAAATTCAGAAACTTGAATATAATTGAAATAAAAATTAAATAAATATTAATATAAATTTCTTATCTTTTACAAAGGTGTTAAATATGGTTTTATTGGATCAGAAAAATACAAAAATACACTTAAATAACAAACACATGAACACTATCCTGGCAATAAACAGGATGTATAAATAATCGCTCTAGGGACCAGCTATAAATAATTCAAATAATGCATTCCCCTGTAAACCTCCACCCCCTAAAGTTCCTGACAGTGTTTTGTTTAAATATAGCACTACATTGTTGCCAGGAATATGGGTTTTCTTACAATGGTTTGTTGAGATTTACTACATGGAATTCAGACTCCTGCTGGAAAGTAATTAGTCATTAACAGGTTTTTGTTATGACAACTGCAGTCCTTTTAAGAAGTGTTTCTACTAAGGGCTGCACATTTCTTTTTTGGTTTTGGTTCCAGACCATAA
>NW_026923419.1:0-21105 GCF_032062105.1 Saccostrea cuccullata | reverse complement strand
AAAGTTATGTTGCGTTTCAGTTTTCAACACCCTATAATAGCTGTAGAAATGTACTTCATTCAATCTCGCTTGAATTCATTCAAACTTAAAATTGCAAACTTAAATAAGTATTCTTTATACAAGTTTATACAATTTGATAAAATTTTCTGCAGTCATGAATATAAATTTCTTTTTGGACAAATGTTTTTGCATGGGTAACGGGACTATATTTTTTGGGGTCAGATTAGCAAATGAGACACCAACATGACTTTAACTGAAAAATCAGTTGAATGAGAATCGCATTATGGGTTACTACGAATACTACAGGAATTTTACGCTTAAAAAAAGGAAATCTTATGCGATCGGAAAGGCCATTTTTCCATCCATTTCGTAAATGAAAAGCATTTTTAAAAATTCTTTTATTTTCATGCTCACAATGACAAACCATTTTTTGTTAAATAAACGTGGAAGTCTAGGGTTCTCAATGTCGTACTACAAAGCGAATTACTCTGTATTGATTCCTTTGTTTACAATTGTCAAGTGGATTCCCTGGCCAAAACACGTGACCAAGAGTATAGTTATGTAAAATTTGTTTTGTTCATTTAAATGCATAAGAGATGCTGCTCGTTTTCCTTACCCTTGAATAGCTGGTGTGCCGTAGTGAACTTGACACAAACTATACATTTTATTAAACACTATCTTTCATAGCTTCTAATCTTTTATTTTGTTCACAAAAACATTGTTTTTTAATTTTGCACTCCATTGACATAATCATAGATTGACCTGAACCACGTGTTCGAAGTAAAATGTAAACATGTATTTGGCGTAAACATTGCTATTCGTTCAACGATGGTCAGTTGCTCGTGGTAATATCCTCTGTGCGCATTAATATCAATAGACATATAAGGCAAATAAAGGTTTATCAGTGTAGATGATTTAACAGATTCTTTTTACTAGTGTATCGGTCGCTAGTGAGCTCTAATTTTCGTCGTAAATTATAAAAAAAGCAAAGATAAAGTATATTGCTATTTATTTACCCCCCCCCCCCTTTTAGCCACCCTTTTCTGTTTAAAATCATGAAAGTCTTTCAGAAAGGTCTGAAAACATATTTTTCACAGGACATGTCACTCTCTACCATTGGCTCATACATTCACCTTTGTCGTTGGCTCGCGTATATCACATGGTAACACGAGAAATAGTGCGTTTGTTTTAATTCATTATAATTCAATTTATATATTTTTGTCTGACTTCTCAGTTAGATATCTACTAAAGTAATCCAGAACTATTAATTTGAAACAATCCTGCAAAGATTACTTTTTATACGTTATTTCAATAATCTTGAAGTAAGCCCATTGCAGATCGAGGTGTCTAAATAAGGAACGAACGACAACTCTGCATAGGAGATTGAGGACATGTTGTCAAAAGAAACAGACTATAGCAATTTTATGTTTACTGCCAATTTTATTTATAAAACCGGTTCTACCCTATAATCTTTGAATAGGTCAACCTGAACCACGTGTCTGAATTTAAATCACAATGATACTGTATAAGCAGAAATTTTAGCGAGGATTTAATTATGGCATTATTAGCGAGGGTGCCAAGATCGCTAAAAATTAATTGCGCTTTATTTGTAATAGCTTCTTTAGTGAGCTTTTTAAAATCGCTAAAATTTCATCTCGCTAAAAATAAAATACTAATTTTTATGGATTAATCGCTGAATTTGTGTCTCCCTAAAATTTCCACTTATACGGTATTAGTAGGGGTGTTCTAGATTACGTTTTTATTTTTGTTAAAAGTAGTATTCCATGTCGGCACACGTTTCAGTGATTACTTGAAAGCAAAAACTAGAGTTAAATTTCGACATTTAATTTTTTGTCAATTTACCGGGGCCCGTTTGTCATATGATCCCTTCGCCATCTTTTATGATGCATTTTACCTTGAAAAATAAAAAAATATATATACTCATTTACTTGCCATTGGTGAAATACAAAGTACATTTGTATATGCTCAACAGTAGTGTAATGCATTCAAAAGATAATCAAGAAACCAGTTGGATGCCATATTAGCGTACATAAAACTATGCCCCAAAATAACAGACAGGAGTTTAAAATTTTTTTTTCGTAATAATAACAATGTACCTAATCCATACACAGCTATATCATACATTTATTGACCGAGTTCGAGGGCAACATGCATTATGTCGGACCCAAGAACCAAACTGTCTGCCTGAGGTTGTTAGGCCGAAGGCAGACAGTTTAGTTCGAGGGTCGACAAAATGCATTTTGCCCTAGAACATAGTCAATAAATGTTTTGTTATACCTTTCATTTTAATTTTTTTTGACATACATGTATTTTGTACTGTCTTCCGTTAAGTAACCTCAGGTCCGTCAAACACCAATGAATTAAAATGAGATTAAGCTCCACCTCTTCTGTGACGTAAGCGGTCCAACATCTCATCGACCGGTCAAACATCTCACTCAGCGGTCAAACATCGATTTTTTTTTATGCCCATTCGGTAAAACATTAGAAATGTTGAACTTTTTTTCTTATGGAATTGTAAAGGAACAGATAAGGTATAACAAAATCATTGTTGGTCTAATGCACAATCAAATATGAAAAAAATATTCATTCAGGGAATATGAATAAAAATCATCTATTATTTATCAAATAAAGGATTAAAATATTTCCTATGCAATGAATGAATACTGTATTATAAACATAGATATTTATTATTTGTGATGATACTTATTATTATGGAAGCGTATTAGTGCCACGTGGACACTTTATTATTTTTTTCTACATTTTAACCTGTAAATTTTACACTTAATACTGTAAAATTTACACTTTAATCTGTAAAATTTACACTTTAATATGTAAAATTTCCACTTTAATCTGTAAAATTTAAACTTTTATCTGTAAATTTTACAATCTAATCTGTAAATTTTACACTTTAATCTGTAAAATTTACACTTTAATCTATAAAATTTAAACTTGAATCTGTAAATTTTACACTTTGATCTGTAAATTTTACATTTTAAAAGTAAAGTGTAAAATTTTCAAGACTGCATTTGACAAGAAACCATGAAAAACCATTTGAAAGCTGTCTTAATTTATCATTCAAGAGCATTTTAAAATCCTACCAATTATTATGTGTAAATTATGTTCTATTCTAAGCAAGCGATTTAAAATCAAATCAATTAGTTAGCAATCACTTTTTATTTTGTTTTGTTGCCTCATTACTCAATTTCGCATTATAACAATGTGACCTTAATTTGTGCAAAAAATGTGAGTTTAAAAAGTGCCTTGAGCTGTATATATTCAACAATCATTTGACCAGAATTGATTCGTATCAGGCAGACTTTAACACCCGGCCCTTTGGGCCTTATGTCACCTAGAAAGATCACGTGATTTCAAATTATACAATATCTATATGTTCAATGGACGGTTTTGTCATTACAAATATATAATTGATATCTTAAAGATATGCATCGTCGCAAACCACGGCCAAAATGTACGATCTTCTCCTATTCTGGCCGTGGTTGAATGAGAGGAGAATATTTCGTACTTCATTAAAATATTGACCAATGCGAGTAAAGCACAGTCGGAAAATGAACTTTGTCGCGACCTTTCAATAGGCAATCACACTTCACGGAATATTATTTGTTGAATTCAATTGCGATGGAAACACATATTGTCATTGGCTGAAAATGACGTCACAGCATAGAAGTATAAAGATTCAAGATTACTACACTTTTTAAGCACAAGCAGCCACGGGTAGGAGCGAGTTAAATGCGGACTCCGAACCGTGGCTTGAGACGATGAAAGATATATGGCATACAAATGAAGACACTGAAAAATGTTTATACACAAATCATAGTTTTCAACTAATCAGTCAGTTTCTCAGTGAGTTAGTCTAATGCATCAAGCGTGGGAATCTGGTTGGGATGGTTGGTCTACAGCTTGCGTAACATGACGTAGCCTGTGTTTGATGTATGTATGACATATTTACTTAGAAACAGATTTGTTAAAAATATAGTCACAAATTAACCAAGATTTATAGTTAACATTCTTTATTTAATATGAGATTGATCTCTTAACAAATTACAGATACGAGGGTCATTAAATAAGTAATGAAATATAAAGTATATCATTATAAATGTTTAGACATTAAAATTTATTTTTCCACAGTTGAAAAGCTCTATTAAAGTAGGTACTAAACACAGAATTTTCCAATTGCCCTCACAAAGAAATTCACTTTTAAAGTAGGCATGGTCATTACACTGAGTAGAAAACTGTTTATAAATGATCTCTGCCAAGAAGATAAAAATGACAGCGTGCGTGAAAACTGTGCTTTTAACATAAATCCCCGAAGAACTCATATTTATATGGTGACATATTTCTGCCCCCTACATGCAAGATAAATTATGTTAACATGCATGAAAATCATGTCAACATGCAAGATAATTATGTCTACATGCAATATAATTATGTTGACATGCAAGTTACAAATCTTGTATGAGAATCTGATTTTAACAAGGTTAAAATCACTTATGTTAGCCCGTATCTGACATCGTAGATGCAACATGCAACATAATTATGCAAGATGCGGTTTACTTATGTCAACATGCGAGTTAATTATGTCGACATGCCACTTATTTATGTGAACATGCAAGTAAATTATGTTAACATCAGGATACTTATGTTCACATGCGAGATAATTATGCTACATGCTACTTATTTATATCAACATGCGACTTATTTATGTCAACATGCTAGTAATAATTCTACATAGAGATTGATATCAACATGCAAGATAATAAGTTACATACCAACTTACATATCTTGCATGTTAACATAATTATCTTGCATATTAACATACATTAGTTGCATGTTGACATAAGTTCCATGTGGACATAAATTAGTCGCATGTCTATATAATTACATTAATACATTAATAAATAATACCAAACGCCTGATCATCATAGCATTTTTCAATAATGACAAAGGAAAAAAACATAACATTATTTCTATCAGATAGGTGCGCACGCCCTATATTCTTACAAATGCCCTAGAGAAAACACGCATTAAATCTGCCAATCGTCTATTTAAAAAACTGTTTTTGAAATACAGAAGATTTTAAAAACTTGTTTGATAAATGACAATACATATGAGGGCTGTTCAACAAATAATGTCCTGACCTCTATGACATACATTTCACAGATATCATATGACATTAAGTTTGACTTTCTCTCATGATTTAATCCTTAATAAAACTATATCTGTTAATGTGACCACTTTTCATCTCATATTTTTATTGTGAAAAGCTGGAAAACAAGGGCTTTTCGGAACACTGCATTTAAGGACATGCGCAAGGTACCTTGCCTACTGATAATTTTTCAAGATATTCTTAATTTTAGATTATAGTGCCAGATGTTCATATACAAAAAATCAGCATGCATCACCAGGGATTTTTGGAAGAAATCAAATTATGAAATTTTTTGCATTTTTCAAAGAAAAATAAAGCAAAATTACGAAACATAAATTCCAGATTTTTTTTTCCATCAAAGTTTATTTTCGAAAAGGTGTACAAATCCATATATAGACATTAAAAGTATTGCACACGGGTCCTTCATTTAGTGGAACTCTTCAACTCCAAGGAAGAGCCCAATAAAGTTCAAACTACGTTGCGTATGGCCTTAAAATGAATGGTAAAGAAACAGTAAACTAGAGTGAAATTAAACGCCTCATTTAAGCTGCGGTAAAACTTGATAAGAATCCCAAAGAAATATTCATTGAAATTTGTGAAATTTACAGCAACCAATGCCTGTTTTATAGACACATAGGCTCGTGGATTTCAAGGAAAAATAATGATATAATGGGCATCAATAATGGGTACCGTCCTTGGCGACATGGACTTAAAACAACCAATGTTCTGTTTGCCAAAATTCAACAAATTATCACTTATGATGTTTGATTGACTTTAAAACACATAGCAAATTTCATAGGCAATAATTTGGGAATAGTTCACACAATTTAAAGAAACATTTGACATTAAAAAAGCTAAGTACTACGTTTGTCTGAAATTCAAACAGATAATGAAACATGATTCCATTGATTTATTACCTTCAAAACATTTTTACAGTAAGATGCACTTGACAAAAACAGCAAAGGTCTGAAAAGAGCAAAGAATTACAAGAGGACAAAGACAGTTTTATATGCAATTTTATGAAATATTAGTGGTCTTGTTTTTCACATTCTTATTCGGGAAGGCAGTTCAATTTCTTGAGGAGTCTAGAAGGCAAATATTTTGAAAAAAAAATTGATAAGTTTTTGAGAGTAAGGAACTATAATCAGGAACCCACTACATGTAAATTCTTCATGACAGCGTCCAAACCAACACGCCACGAAGAGTAAAGAGTAAAGGAGTTTTGGGGATAAACAGAAAGTTAATGTTTTGTCACACCAACAATATTCGCCAGATCTGTCACCCTTCGATTTGGTTCATTTTCCAAACTTGAAAAAAAACTTGCAGAAAGAAGGAACAAGTCCAGGAAATCAAAGGATCTGTCATAATCCAGTATACAAAGGGCCATACTCAAAAATGACTTCTAAAAACAATCAGAAATTGAATAAAAATGTTCCAGACATGTGTTTTAATTCAAAGAGAATATTGAAGTTAATTCATTAAGACTAAATCATTGCAAAACGTTTTTGATGCTTTCCGAGCACCGAGGACATTATCTTTTGAACAGCCCTCGTAGGTGCACTTTTTATAGCCGAAAAATAAAAATGAAATTAATAATAAAAAAAATGTGGCATCAAGGAAAAGGTGTCTTTTTTCACGATAAAGAGAAGGAAGGATTCTAAACGTTTTATTACTTTTTGTGTATTTAGAGAGGTCAATTAGAACATGTATACATCCAAATAAAGGACTAGCAATGGCAACTTTTATGATCAACTTGCATCGTGTAAAGTTAAACAGATTTCATGCAACGGTAATCCAAATTTCAGTAACAAGGGTATTTTTCCTGTGCCTGAGAAAGCAGTTGAATATAAGCTTAGAGGAATAGACAAGACAGTAAAGAGAACCTCTTCTTGGCTCACATTAGTTAGATCCAAGTCATTGTGAGATCTTTTTTTCGAAAACACATGAAAACAAATGAAGATTGTACAATGTCGGATATGTCATGAAAAATGATTTTCATTCGTGTGTTTTGGGCATCTCTAAAGATGAGTATGCTGAGTTTTTCTGATCATGGGTACAAATACCTAAGACATGTGTAAAGGGTAATAGAGAATGCCTTGAGGAATTAAAACTATTAAGAGTATGTATTACGTGTTTTTTTCTTATTTTTAGATGACATGTTGCATTACTTATTGAACGACCCTCGCACTAAAAATCTTGCCAAAAATTGAAAAAAAAGAACAACATAAATTTCATCAATCGATTGCAGAATCCGAAATCTTACGGGACATCAGGAATCGAAACTACACTTTTGGACAAAAACTTACATTAGGCAAATTTCTATTAATTATTTTAAAAAGGTGTACAAAACAAAGGTACGATATTTAAAAAAAAACAAGCGTTTTTTATCATATTCAACTCATCTAGCAATTACCATAACATCACAGTTTTGATAAACTTCACAGACAGTCCTCGTATATCTAAAAAAAAATACAGAAATTAATAAAATACTCACCAGTCCAATATATTAATATCAAAATCAAAAACATCTTGAAATTAAACGTCAACCTTCTTCTTTTTCGTCAATTACATCAAAGCAACAACTAATTGATCCTGCAATTTCTAACAACATAAAATATTAAAAGAAGAAGCGTTCAATTGATTTTCAAGATCAAATCAATATAAAAAAAACTTTTGCTGGTATGGAATCCTTGTTTTAGTGCAGATGTACATGTTTGACCATTTTTAAAAGCTTTAAGTCATATCAAAAATTAAAGTTTCACGGAATGTGAGCACGAGCTTTTTATCAGTCTCGATCATCGTCATATCTAATTCACTTTTAACATTATAAAAAACTCGGAATTTACCAGTAGTTTCTAATCCTTTAAATCGATCACGAATTATTCTGCATGAGAATTTAACATCTGAATTCTTGCATCTTATCAATGCATATGAGTGCACTAAATGATAGTTCAATACAACTTATAAACTTATCAAAATCTCTCATATAAAACAAAAACAATTTTAATTTTACAGTGCATGGTGTGTATCTGGCTGGGTTTCTATGAAATCATAACAAAAAAATTGTGTTCATAGCGCAAAGGAGAAGAGCTGAATCAAAAATAAAATTTAATCAAGAAAAAAAAAATCAATAAAAAAAGTAAATAAACAAAACAACAATTAAGAAAAACCAGATGTGTTACATAATGAAAGAAAAACAAACGGTGCTTATAATTAGAAGAGAAAAAAAAATAATGCTATTTTTGTTAAAGATCATATACTTAGTAGTAATATAAAGAAACAATTTTAAAAATTGGCTCCTATACGTATATATTCTCTAAATCATTTGATTTTGTTCTGGGTTTTTTTTCCGAAGATTAAAACTAATTGACAAAATTTATGAGATATTTTATAAACATACTATTTTAATTTGATATAGATGCTTAAGTTAAATAAAATAACATTCATGTTTAAAATATTCTGGTTAAAGATGGAAAAGACAAATAATAAAAAATTTACACATGTAACTAAACCCTAATTATATAATAATTACGAGGCTGTATATAATTACTAGTTTTACATTAATTTATATACATTGAAATTAATGGAATAACATCTATCAGTGAAGGTAAGTCTTTGAAACAGTATTCAGAAAAAAAAATAAAATTTTGTTTCAAAAAATACGTAAACTATATATATTTCTTAATTCAAAACACTCCATCATAATTTATACCAAATAAGGTATAAAGGTCGATTAAAATAATAAAGAGAAAAAGCATTTCCACTTTATAACTAGTTGTGCAAACAACCCCAAAGGAACCCTGGGGCACATATTTCAAAATTCTGGAAATTTTGTCATAAATTTTATTTCATAATGTTAAATAGGTGATTAATAACAAAACGCAGATTACAAAGCATTAAATTATTTTCAGACTATGTAACCTCCTTCTTCCACCCAAATTACCCTGACACAGTGGCCCTGAAATTAGCGATTTTGAAAGAGGCACCTTTCACCATCATTAATATGTACTTAGAACATTGGCATAATACCCAGGAGCAAAGGAAAAATTCGAAGAATTCATGCAATTTCACTATATAATCATTACAGCCCCGCCCTAACAACAAAACCCCTGACCCTGGGGCCTTGAAATTCACAAATCCGGAAGAGTCTTTTTCATCACAACTATGTACATAGTTCACTGGATAAATACTCAGTAGCAGGAGATTTTTAAGGAATTAATGTATTTTCACTATATAATCAATAGAGCCCCACCCTAACACCAGAACCCCTGACCCTGAGGCCAAGAAATTCACAATTTTGGAAGAAGCACTCTTATTCAACATAACTATGTATTTGTTTAGTTTATTTAATACCCAGGAGGTGAGATTTTTAAAGAATTAATGTATTTTCACTACTTAATCAATACAGCCCCACTCTTACACCAGAACCCCTGACCTGAGGCCAAGAAATTCACAATTTTGGAAGAAGCACTCTTATTCAACATAACTATGTATTTGTTTAGTTTATTTAATACCCAGGAGGTAAGATTTTTAAAGAATTAATGTATTTTCACTACATAATCAATACAGCTCCACCATAACCCCAGAACCTCCAACCCTGGGGCCATGAAATTCACACTTTTGGAAGAGACATTCTTGCTTATCATAACTACCGGGTATGTACTTGGTTCGTTTGTTTAATACCCAGGAGCAGAGAAGAAGATTTTCAAAGAAATAATCTATATAGCCCCACCCTAGGACCTAAGAACCCCTGACCCTGGGGCCATGAAATTCACAATTTTTGAAGACACATTCTTGCTCATCATAACTATGTACTTCGTTAGTTTGTTTAATACCCAGGGGCAGAGAAGAAGATTTTCAAAGAAATAATGCATTTTCACTATATATTCTATATATAGCCCCACCCTAGCACTTAAGAACCCTTGACCCTGGGGCCATGAAATTCACAATTTAGGAAGAGTCAGTCTTATTCAACATAATTATGTACTTATTTTGTTTTTGTTAATGCCCAGGAGCAGAGAAGATTTTCAAAAAAAAAATGCATTTTAACTATAAAATCTATTTAGCCACGCCCTAACACTAGAACCCCTGAACCCAGGGCCATGAATTTCACAATTTTGGTAGAGGACTCAATGAATACAATCATGAAAACAATTTGACTGCTTGATGTCCAGGAGTAAAGAACTTTTTTTAAAGATTGTACTAATTTTAGTGGTTTTGGTCCCACCCCTCAAGCCAGGGGGGCAGGGACCATTCACAATTTTTGTTTCCCTTCACCCATAGATACTTTATGCCAAATTTGGTTGAAATTAGTTGAGTGGTTGCAGAGAAGAAGCTGAAAATGTTCAAATGTTAATATTTTTTTTATATGCGCACAAGGCACGACGACGTACCATTTACGCTTCCGTACGTTAATAAGAAAATTTACCCATATCTAAATTATATTTTGTTATAAGATTGGTAACTTGCATGTCAACATAATTAACTTGCATGTCGACATAATTATGTTGCATGTAGGGGGCAGAAATATACCACCATATATTGTTTATGTATACAATAAAACATATTCAATTTGCAATTTCTGTGGTCAAACCAATGAACTTGTCAGCAAATACAATGAAGCCGATTGAAGTGGTAAATTTTCCCGTTTGGATGGAACGTTTTGAGCTATCTTTAGAAGTTGATTGTAATACCGGGTATGATGACACACCCATTTCTTTAGATAAAAAAAAATCGGACACATAATTCATTAGAATACCTGTAGAACATGTATTCCATAAATACAATAGCCAATCAAATCGACGGTCTACATAAACACCGAGAAAGCACTTGTTCGACCAATACATAATTTATAACTCAAATAAACGATAAATCCATAATTATATACAAATTCGTTTCTGTATGTCTTCTCTAACCCTCTCTCTCTTATAACTATAAAAATCTCAATTTCGGTGTAACTCGCGTTGCTTGTCACAAAGAGTGGGGTGTCCTTAAACATTATGACGAATATTTTTATGGGCGTGTCATTATGTAATAATTGACGTTCAAAACATGACTCAGAACGTTTCATCCAAACGGAAAATTTTACCACTTCAATGCGCTTCATTGTACAATATAACATTAGGTCAAATACATGTACTGATGGACGTTTTTTCATTTTATTGGAAAGCCATTATTTACGCAATGAATTGTCGACGGATTTTTCCGCCATTCCTTTAACAAGGAGTACACGGCAGGTGTGACCAGTCTTAGGGGATGCTCACTACTTATGGCACCTAATCCCACCTCTGATGATTTGGAGGTTCGTGCTTGTTCTGCTCTTTATTTGTATTGTAGAAACTTTCAAGCCTAAATACTGTTCATTATATCCGTATTTATTTTCACTAAAACTGATCTTATCAAATTTGTTTTTTCTGATTTCGTAATGTTAAGTCTCTGGTTTCTGAGAGTGAAAATCATCCATCTATTGAGAACAATTTGAATTTTCAAATCATTTTTAATTAGAAAATCATCAGTGTTACAGGGATTGACACTAACTTTAAAACCATAGTTGTCAGTAGGGCTAGTCATTTCTTATTTCTACTAGCCCTGTTCATGTATCAGTTGTCCAGCAGCCGACGGCTGGTGGCCGAGTCGCGAAGGGACGAGTGGGGTAGGTGCAGGAGGGGGTTTCCGCCTCCTGCTGTTGGGGGTACGGGGGGGACTCCCCCGAGAAATTTTGAAAAAAAAGAGATGCCAAATCCTGCATTCTGGCTGTATTTTGGGTAAAAATTATATGTCACTCTATGACTGTACCTTAGACATTTTTCTATTCGAAAAAGTCCACATTTATAATCATTTAGGGTATTTCGAATCACCTTTAATGTTTACATTTTGACATACAAAAATAATTATTATGATGATAAAACATGTTTGAAAATAGATTTAATTATATAATTATTAGAAACATTGTGTGTACTTTGATAATTATTTTTGTTGCTCTGAGTGAGTATTTGGTAAAACTCTTAGTAGCCCTGCAGGGCAAGTTTAAAGGCATGTTTAGTAGCCAGACTTCAATATTCAGTTGTCCCGGGCCAACGGGCTACCGTTAGTGTCGAACCCTGCAGACAGTTAACAGGATAAACAAGGGACAAAAAATGATTTTCTTCATCTTCAGAATATTTACAATAAAACTTGCTGTGTTTTTATACACAATGCAGTAATGGTTGTGGGGGGTTGAAGACTGACTTGCATAACTCATGATCACTCACGGTACATCTACAGCAAAAATGATTATGCAAACTGGTTTTATACATAATTTTTGTGACAGCCATAACAATTTTCTCCTGATAAAAAAATACATGGATCATTCCTCTGATAAAAAATTATGAGAATACATACAAGGTCCTTCAAGGTAATTTTTATACCCTCCTTTCCTTGATTTGAAAAGCTGAGTGTACCTAGTGATGTAACACCTTCCATCAGTAATACTTGAGAGTAATCTCTTAGCTGCAACTCCCCCTACACTGCTTAAAGAATAATATAAACCAAGATAACAATTAAAAAATTATTTTATTTTCTATTGTATAAGTTTTCTGCGTTAACATGCAGAACTAGACCTTTTTCTTCTTTTTCTTTGTGTCTGAAAAAAGAATAAAAAATATCAAGTATAAATCAGTAATAACGATTACAACATATTTTTTGTGGGTTTTTTTTTGCTACTGCATAATTATTTCATTATAAGTAATGAGATACAAAAAAATCACATGCTGATGAATTTAAAATTTGTATCAAAACATTTTGTAGCTCTTTTCTGTCATGATTTGATAAGCAAACTCCCTAATATTAAAAAACAAGAGGCCCATGGGCCACATCGCTCACCTGAGCAATGTATCTTGAAAAAAAGCATAAATCAGTTTATTTTTGAAAAGTTAAAACCAAAAGTGGTCCCATCCAATCTATAAAAGGGAGAACGTTTGACTTGAACAAACTTGAATCTACACTAACTAAGGATGCTTGCATATTTCTTTGACTACCTGTGGCTTTATTGCCCTTTACATTTGAACTTACATTATGACCCCACCCTACCCCCAGGGGTCATAACTTGAACAAAATAGAATCTACACGATGAATAGGACTAATCATGGCTTTGCTATTCCTGAAAAGAAGATTTTTAAAGATTTTTTCTACATATTTCTATGTAAAACTTGGATTTTATGTTGTGGCCCCGCCCTACCCCCAGGGGTGATGATTTGAATAAATTTGAATGTCCATTATCAGAGGATGCTTCCATAAAAATATGATCATTCACGCCTTTGCCATTCCAGAGAAGAAGATTTTTAAAGAATTTTCCTATATATTTCTATGTGAAACTTTAATCGGCCATTGTGGCCCCGCCCTACCCCTAGGGTTATGATTTGAGCAAACTTGAATCTCCAATACCTGAGGATGCTTCCATAAAAATATGATCAATCATGCCTATGCTATTCCAGAGAAGAAGATTTTAAAGAATTTACCTATATATTTCAATGTAAAAAAAAAACTTTGATCGGCCATTGTGGCTCCGCCCTACCCCCGGGGGGAGGGGGGGTGGGGGGGGGGGTCATGATTAGAACAACCTTGAATCTACACTACCTGAGGATGCTTCCCTATAAGTTTCATCTTTCCTGGCACAGTGGTTCTTGAGAAGAAGATTTTTAAAGAATTTACCTATATGTTTCTATGTAAAACTTCAATCAGCCAGTGTGGCCCCGCCCTACCCCCAGGGGTCATGATTTGAACAAACTTGAATCTACACTACCTGAGGATGCTTCCCTATAAGTTTCATCTTTCCAGGCACAGTGGTTCTTGAGAAGAAGATTTTTAAAGAATTTTCCGATACATTTCTATGTAAAACTTTGATCGGCCATTGTGGCCCCGTCCTACCACCGGGGGTCAGGATTTAAACAAATTTGAATCTACACTACCTGAGGATGCTTCCCACATAACCAATTTCAACAGAGGTCTGAAGAGATTAAAACAGAAATAATGTGCAGGATTCTACAAAATTTACATACCATAAATTTGTCCACTTAGAATACATAGCTTGGCAAACATTTTATAGAACAATCAGTTTAATTTTGTTTTAATTGTTTAACTGTTAATCAATTTTATTCAACAATATGGTCATTTTGGTTGTCCATGCATCAATTCTAAAATGATTAACAAAACCTTGCTGTTCTGAAAGAGATACCAGTATTCTTTAAATGCTCTGGTACATGTACATGTGTATTTGGTGAAATTTAGCCATAATCTTACCTGAGGATAATTTGATAGAAAAAAGAATCAATGAAACTTGACAATATGTGCATAATATTATAAATTAAAATACAATTTAGTGTGGTTATGCTACTCTTCAATGTCTATTTTTAAAAATTAATTTCCTTCTTATTCCAATGTACAGCGTTGATTAACTATTGTGGCCCCAACATTATTCCAGGGGATCTACCATTTTGAAAAAAAATATAAATGTTCTACCTACTTTATTTTATGCTGGGTTCAATTTGTACTATTAAGGCAAACGTATGTCACAAACAAGAGGCCTATGGACAACATCATTCATCTGAGTAACTCTGGCCATGCTGTTCTTAACCAGATTTCCCCTCCTGTAATACCTATTGTGACCCCATCCTACCCACAAGGGTCATCATTTGGACAATATAGATTCTACACTACCCCAGGATTCTTCCACGTTAGTGTCAGCTTTTCTGGCCCAGTTGTTCTTTAAAAGAGGTTTTCTTAAAATTTATCCTAGTAGACATATTTCAATGTAAATCTTGGGTTCCCTATTTTTGCCCCGCCCTACCTAGGGATGGTTTGAACAAAAAATTTACACTACCCCAGGATGCTTCCACGCAAGATTTAGCTTTCTGGCCCAGTGGTTCCTCAAAAGAATTTTTTTAAATTTATCCTAGTAGATATATTTCAATGTAAAACTTGGGATTCCTTATTGTGGTCCCATCCTACCCAGGGATCATGAATTGAACAAATAAAATTTGCACTACCCCAGGATGCTTCCACATAAGTTTCAGTTTTTCTTGCCAATGGTTATCCAGAAGATTTTTTTTAATGACCCCAACCTAATTTTTTCTTTTCTTGATTATCTCTTTTGCAAGGGGAATTGGCCTTTCATTTAAACAATTTATACTCCCCTTCATCCAAGGATGCTTTGTACCAAGTTTGTTAACATCGGCCAAGTTGTTCTTAAGAAGAAGTTGAAAATGTGAAAAGCTTACAGACAGACAGACAGACAGACAGATGGATGGACAAAGACGGTGAACAGTTGATCAAAAAGCTTACTTGAGCTTTCAGCTCAGCATGGTGAGCTTAACATAAAAAAAACAGAATGAGTTGTCTTATAACTACTCACCAATGTATTTATTAGCTGTTTCAAATTTGTTTCTTGTACAATGTATTTAAATGAACTATATGTATAAGTTACACTGATCTATTTGTATGTTTCGATGAAAACAAACAAAAATGTATTTTTTTTTTACTTACTCAGGAATTCGTTTGGCTTTCACTCCAACTGGATGCTGTAAGAAAATGCAGACAAACAATATATATATATATGGTTTATAACTATATTAGTAAGAAACATTCTTCTTAGGCCATCTTTAAAATTATTGTTTGGTTGCCCTCTCCGAACTGACTGGCTAAAAATAGCCTGACTCAAAACTTTTTTTCAACCTCCAGAAAAAATCATTCTTTTAATATCAATTCTCTGTAATTATCAAAATTGGTTGGCCACGCATAGAAAAACATTTTGATTTTTTTATAATAATTTTAAACAGCTATGTCATTAATTGTAAAATCTAAAGTGGGTTTATGAAATAGACCCTTGGTTGCCATAGAAACGGGGTGCAAAATTCTCAATTTCGTTAATTTTGAAAAACGTGAACTTATCAAGAAAAACTGTGTCCAGAAATGAAAAGGGATAACTTAATATGTTTTCATTATTTAAATTTAATACTACAAATCAAAGTAATTATATCTGTAGTTTTAATTTAATCTCTCAATAATAAATGGCCAATTTACATATTATAACATATCGAATATGTGATTGGTTTAGTGGAGTTTTTGGAGGCTTAAAACAAAAAAGGCACACTGAATACAAATTTAGTAATAGTTAATTATGAAAGGCTGATATTTGATTATATCAAAATATGTAAAATATTGGTGGGACACTCAAAGATGTAAAAGGAATTTAAAGGTAAAGATTACTTTTTTCTACATTTTGAAGCATTTTTTGCTTCCTAATTACTTCCCTTGACCTACTCTCTAACGTTTGGAGGTACAATGTGTATTTAGTAAACAGCAATGAACATTTCTGGCGAAAGATCTCATGAAAGTTTTACAGTATGGAAGAAGAAAAGAAGGCTAGACATCTTAAACAATGAAGACAGAAGGTAAATTCATGTATATACTGAGCATTACAAAAATATCAAGATTAGCAAATGCATATTTGCCTTACAATACACAGTTGTTTTACCGGTAGTGGTCAGTGGTCCTTATCAAATCAAGCGAACTATACCTTTTGACAGTTTGACTCTCTGACCAATGAATTAATTATTTTTATTAATAAAAATGAATTTGAAGCATATAAACATGACTTGCTGATACAGCTGACCCCCCCCCCTTCCCCGAAATATAAATCTCTATATAGAGATTGTATAAAATCTGTGCCATTCAGTAGGTTTACTTTTTATGATGTGCTGAGAGAGACTTTTAAGTGAACATTATTTTTCTTTATAATATAAATTTCCACTTCTGTCAGTTTTCATTCATTGTTTATTTATCCTATTATTTTAATTCTTTATTGGCATTAGGCACATATTTTACAGAATTGTGTTGTTAAAATATTTAACCAGAGCAAGTTTGTTTCTATAAAAAAAAAAAGTGCATCAAACGTTTATAATGTGTGAGCACAAGCATAAAGTAGCTAAGTTTTTTTTAAATAGTATTCTATATATCAGCAAAATATGGTCATGTGATGCTCATAAGCAGAAAATAGGAAAACAGCATGATTGTTTTGATGTCATTGTTTTATTTAATAGCTTCTATCTTTTAAACTTTAAATTTATTATATATATCCAAAACTGTACTATATGTATTGACAAAATAGATCTAGGTTAAGAATGCACTGGAAATATTGAGTTATTTTTGTTTATATAGACTCTTATTCGCCTGTGAAGTACCAGTACTGTATAATCTATAGTTCAATTTTGTGTGAATAATAATAATCTTTTCAAATAGCAAACATTAAAAAATATATATGTACACTTGTACATATGTATTAGTGTTAAAACAAAATTTAACTAGAGGTACTGTGAGCAGTGAGCTCATTGCTCACTAAATGATACCCCCTGCCTCCCATATGGTTATAACTGATGACAAATCCATGTTTTACTGTGGCCGGTAAACCCAAAATATGTGTCGAATCAAAAAGTAAAATTGGAGGTGCACAATGGCAATATGTAATAAAGATTCTGTGAAAGGTTCATTAAATTTCACTCACTGCAGTGGTATAAGAGGAGTTGCGGATTATTAAGAGATGGGTACCCTAAAGCGTAACAGACAGACGGACATACAGACAGATGGACGTACAGCTAGACGGACATACCGATTACAGTATACCCTACCACTTTTCAAGCAGAGGGTATAATAAAACTACTGTAGAAGTACTTTTTCCGCGTGGTATTATTTTACGCTTTGTACGCGGTCACAAATTTTCTGCCGAAATTTGTCCAAGCATACTTAATTTAAATGTAAGGCATATAGTGACAGTCTAAGAAATCCGCGTAATTTTCTACCGGTGGATTAAACAGAAATTGAGATTCGGCGGGATTATGATCCCATGAAAAAAAGTACGTCTACAGTATATACATGTACACAGTACATGTAGAATGTTCCTCTGATTTATAATGATATTTGTTTTATACACACTGGCCATGTTTTATAATATTCTAAACAAATTATTTGATACTCAGGCAAATATTCACTACTGGTAAGATGATCACACACATGAACATGTCTGTTTATGAATGAAATGAATTTTCCTTTTGATCATGTTCCTAGGAAAATAATTATTTTCATCATTTTTCATCAAAGGATTTACCATATAAGATGAATAAAGAAAAAGTTAGACCAGTAAACCAAAACAGGACCAAATAGGCCATGACTGAAGTTCAAGTGCATTCTGCAAGAAAGTGGACACCCTAGATTTTGTTCTTTTCAAGGTAACCATTCTTAAAATATGAAAGTAAATTAAGGACAGATGATACTAACAAGACATGGATGCCTGGATTGGTATATATTTTTTGGCCTTATTTCATTGAAAATGATGTACATTTTGTACAAAATATATTTCTAGAATATTAAGAAATTGTAAACCTTCTATGATGTTCAAAAGTCTGCCCTCTCGAAACTATCCTTATTAATCTATACAAATATTTTTCACTTCAAATTCCATTTTTATGCAAATATGAATTAAAAAGTACTTGAAGAAAGTTATTAGTTTTACTGATTTAAACATGACCCCGGTTGTTATTTTCAAATTCTTTGACAAAAGTTTGTTTGTATCATCTGTCCTTAAATTGTTAAAAAATATTTCAGTTTTATATCTTAATTTAAATCTTGCTTATTTCTTTTTTTTAAAACAAAAGGATGAGGTGACTTGCGACCCCTCGTATACTGACAAAAAATTAAATGTCAAAATTTTACTCAAATTTTTGTATGTAACTAATCACTGATATGTGTACTTTTATAGAATACTATTTTTAACAAAAATAGCAACGTGATATAAAAGATATAAATCTTTTCATGGGGTAGGGGTATCATGTTTACATCTAATTCCCATTGCATTTTAACCCCGCCCCACTCTTTGAAGCCCTTAAAATATACGAGCGCAGATAGGTACAATTTTCTCCTTTGGCTGGTCACTGTATTTTATTGAAATTTACCTATATGTGAAAGGAGAAAATTGTACCTAACTGCGCTCACATGCTATTTTTTAAAAAAGTGTAAAATGTAGTTGGCCTTTCCCATTATAAACAGATCGACGGAACTAGATTTTCTGACGCAAGAATGAATTCATATGTTAATCGAGGCACAGGCGATACTTTCTAACTGACCAATCAGCTAAATGAAATTCGTTACGAGTGAGTACCACAAAAATACTATGGAAACATGCTTGGAATTTTACTGCTTTCCGATATTTTTTTTTATGCATTTAAGTCGCAGATTAGACACGGATCTATATATATGTACCATTTCCGAGACCACTGTAAAATTTATATACAGTTACAAACAATTGATAGAATATACATGATATACATTTAAGTTTTGTAGCGTGTTTGGTGAGCAATTCGCTAGGTCTACACGTATTCCCGAGTATCGGTGAATACAAGTTTCATATGCATATATTGTCATGAAAACCGTAAATGCTGAAAATCCATGCGTATTATTAAGTATAAACAGCATTTGCTGAACATTATAAATGTTTGAAAGGGCAACAGGTAATTTTCCTAAACCACGGGTCTGCGATAAAATGTACAAGTAGTAAACCAGCATGTTTTGTTGTTCTGTCATCGGATTGGACAATGACTATGTGCGAAATAATAACAATAGCCATATAAGGTCTTCTCGGACACGCATATCCCTCTATTGTACTAAGACCCGCCCATTCTCTTGCCATAAAAGAAAATATTCTCACAAACCTGGCCGAATTTAGCTGTGATAAGGTCTAAAAAATCAAAGATAAATGCAGTATTCCTTATAATTAAAATGTGTCTGAACTATTGAAACTATTCATAAGGCGTCGTATTTAATCACTCATGTTTGAAATCTGACAACATCGTTGTAGATTAAAATATAATTCGCCGTGGAAAAAGGGGCCCCAGATGTTTGTATCCCTTCTTTGAAAAAGAGACAATTTTTTTTATTATTCATTTAAAGGTGCCCCTAGTAGAATTACTAATTCCTTGAGATAGCAAATTCATAGACTAATATTAACTTTCTTTCCTGAATGCATAGAATATATTGATTTTGCATTTATCATACCTTGTTCAGGCTGATTTTCAATACAAGTCAGATTTGCCATGATGTTTTTTCTGCACTCTGACAAATTCAAATGTTTTGGTGTGTGTTTAACCTGAAAATCAATCAATGACAAATGAATACCATTACAATTCATTTCTAAAATACCACAACCAAATTTCTTTACATTCTGTTTTAAGGTAGATTGCGGGTTTACTGTCTGCCTGAAAACATACTCTGAAATTTGTCAGCTGAATCCTCTCTTTTCGAATTTTACTTTCTGAAATTTTTGTGAGATTCATCTGCGTGGTTATATTGTTATCGTATTTCAAAGGCACTAATGTTGATGAGAACAGGTGGTGCTATTACAATGAAATATATAGTAAATGCGCCTTTCTTGCCGGTAAAGGCATTTCAAAACCATGCTCATAATATGACAAGAGGCCCACGGGCCTTATAGGTCACCTGAGTATCATGTAACATATTTCCAGCGATTGTATTTGGCTCGTGTTTTAATCCAAAAGCCATGAAATTCACAAATTTTGAAGGAGGCACCATTGCTTATCAAAGGGCAGATTTCAAAGCATTAATTTATTTTTAGTCAAAGTACCCCCCTGGTACCCCTGACACAGCGGCCCTGAAATTATCTATTTTGAAGGAGGCCCCTTTCTTCATTATAAGGCCAGCATTTTTTTTATGTTTAGTTATGAACATGAGAATAAAAAAGTCCCGAAGTAGAAGGAAATAAAAATTTTTTTTTGATAAATCAATTATTAACATTTGTACATTCTTTTTTATGCTATTCTAATAGGCTCCTTACCACTGGACACATAATGCTTACAAATAGGAAAGTAGAACATTTAACT
>NW_026923418.1:0-21117 GCF_032062105.1 Saccostrea cuccullata | reverse complement strand
AGTCCTGTCAGGGAGACTTTGAAGTTGTTTCAGTACCTTTCTTTGATATTTTTCAAGTTTCTCTAAGTCAATTTTCCTTATGTTTAAGAGCTCAATTCCATGTAATAATCTAGGTATAACGAATGTAGTCCACATATTTAGAGTTATAACAGGAGATAGACCATTTTTTCCATGCATTCCACTTCCAAGTAGAGCGTACAATGTTCGTCGGGCAGTTTCTATTCGCTGACTGACATCAGGAGTATTTGTTGAATTTCTTTCAATGCCTAGGTGTTTTAGGGAAGATACATGATTGATAGTTTCATTCCCCAACTTCACTTCAATTTCTTGCTGATATTTTTTCTGATGAGTATTAAACGTTAGGATTTCACATTTTGCTGAATTTATAGTAAATCTATCTTTATTTGAAGCAGTATTCACTAAATTTGTCAAAATCTGCGCGTCTCTTTGGTTTTTTGTTAATAGGGCAATGTCATCCGCGCATGTTGGCGCGGTGATGTCAAGAGTTCCAATCTTTACTCCCTCAGGTACAGTCTGTAGTGCATTTAGGAGGTCATTGTTGAATCTTTTATACATTAAGGTAGATAATTTAGCTCCTTGCCTTATACCTTGTTCTAGTTTTATTTCCTGTGATAGATTTTCATTCCATTTCACTATTGTATGTGCATCTGTGTGTAGAGATTTCACCAAGTTCCAAAGGTCGCCTTCAATGCCATCTTTATATAGTTTACATAGTAAATTTTCGTGCCACACTACATCAAATGCCTTTTCTGCATCGAAAGTCTGCAGGATTAATTGTTCTTTATTGTCCTTTGCGTCGCAGAAGGCTTCAGAGATTATTAGTCCGGCCATCAGTGGGGAGGTTCCGGATGTGAACCCTCTTTGAAGGGCATTTTGTGATGGATCTAAAATAGGTTCCAGTTGGTCTCTCAAGCATGTTTCTAGGACCTTCCCAATTAGAGGTGTCACTGTTATTCCTCTGTAGTTTCCCGGCTTTGTCTTATCTTTTCCCTTTTTAAGAATTGGTGTCAGAATGCCCGTTTTTAGTCCTGTCGGTACCTCAGCTGTATGCAGTATGGCATTAATAATGTCAGTAAGCATTGGGGATATCTGGTCAATGCCCATCTTAAGGTGTTCTGCTGTAAGGCCTGTTGCATCGGGCGCTTTGTTGTTTTTAAGGTTCTTAATAATATCTCTAATTTTTTCCTCAGACATCTTTTCGGTTGGAGATTTATTGGCTTTACATATATTTTCAATAATAAGTAGATTATGGCCTATTGTCTGTTTATAGTCCTCATCGAAGGATTCCTTTTCCTTTGGTCTTGCTAAATCTTCAAAATGGAGCTGCCATCCTGTAATTATGTTGTCATATTCATGGTACGCTTCTCCCTCCACAATGATATGATCAGTTTTATCTGTTGGTTTGTTTCTCTGCTTATTGACTAGTTTAAAAAATAACTTTTGGTCTTTATTGATGTTTGCTTCTGTTATCTTGCTGTATAGTTTAACCCTTTCGAGGGCCGATTCTTGCCTCTGAATTTTACGGAAGGTCCATATTTCTTCGATTCCGCCATATTTAAAGCTGACATGAATTCTTAAAAACGCAACATGTTCATCTATGTACGACTTGTTTCATACCAACTATAGCCGTATTCCGCCATATTTCTTTCAGATACCCTGTCTCATTGTTACGATATATACCCCAATGCGCTCGTTACACTTGAATGATTTTTTGGCTTGGGTATCGACTTGTGCACATCTCCGATGGTAAAGCATATGAGAACACATGAGGAGATCAAGACATTTCAAAACCACAATAAACAATACAATAATCATATTTCTAAATAATTATTGATTTGAATCAAAAGAAAAAAATGCAAGTTTGGTGAGAAATTTAGATGCACGAGTACGTATTTTTACAGTGCGCCAATTTATGCAGAATAAACTTGAAATAAAAAGCAGTAAAATCTGCAAACACATTTTGAAATTATATCATTTGAATGGAACAAAACAACCAACGTCTTTGATTTGCAGCCCCTATGCAATTGGTGCATATCGAGAAAACGCCTCGAACGCTGTAAACGTACCCATACCTGGTAATAAGGTTACTGCATCGGTTCGAAGATGTGCACAAGTCAAGTGATATACACCCTGAATTCCATTTATTGAAATATGTATCACAAAAAAGAAATAAACTCCACAAAAGCTCAATAGTAAACACACTGTCATTACTCCGTACAGACTAGCACGTCGATACACTTAGTCCGTGCTGATCAGATTTTGGTCAGGGAAAATATCACAAGTGGAAAGAGAAGTTATTTGGTATTTGCGCGGCTGAAAGGGGGGGGGGGTATAATTGTGCTATAATTGTGAATTTTCTATCTACATGTAGTTCTAATATACATTCTATACAAAGTAATGTATATAGTCTGCAGTTGGTTTGCGTCGCAAAATTCATTTGTCCATTATAACTGATTATTTTAGTACTAATCTCAAATCTAAACAAAGTAATTTGATGTACGGTAATTATTTACTTCAAATCTTAAAAGCAATTAACCAGAATACAATTTTTTATGTGTACATAGATCTATACGTTCTTTAACACACAAACACACGAAGAAATACCATCCCCTGGTCAGATTGACATTTAGGCATTTGATTTTTTAGGCGGGGGGGGGGGGGGGGGGCGTGCAAAAATAATTGACATGACCGTTATCTAAATATTCTTGGAAGACAGACATCTCTGCCGAATTCAATTTTGCAAAAAAATTTTTTAATGTGTCACTCCGACCACAAAGTATGTGCATTTTGAGGAATGTATAAATGTTTTATATAATTATGTTGTTACAGAGAGTCTTTCGAGATTTCAATATCCCTGCCTGATAGTCTAGCTATTTTTTTTTATATAAAAATAATTTCTGTAGGAGTATTTGGGAGATAATTTTAAAAGCTAGGGTAGGGATTCTTGACACTGGTCGAATACGGATAATTTTTATTTACTCTTTTGTATACTGAACTCTCTCTCTCTCTCTCTCTCTCTCTCTCTCTCTCTCTCTCTGTAACCATCTCTTGGGGCAATAATAGATATAAGATCCTGCGCACTTTGTGCTGTACCATTTATTAAGCCTTAGGACAGATCAAGGATTTTTTTTTCAGGCGGGATGTCGAAACTTCATAAATTGAATAATAATTTTAATTTGGACAAGAAGTTAATCCAGACAGCCAAATTGAAAGAGAAACTAGAGGTATTGTGAGCAATGAGCTCACTAAATGATACCCCCGCCTCCCATATGGTTATAATAGCAAAGTCCATATTTTGCTGTTGCCGCTAAACCCAAAATAATGTCGGATCAAAAAGTAAAATAGGAGGTGCACAACGGTAATATGTAATAACTCTAAGATTCTGTGAAAGTTTTATTAAATTTCACTTAGTGGTATAAGAGGATTTGCGGATAAGAGATGGGTACCCCAAAGCGTAACAGACCGACGGACGGACATAACTATTACTACATACCCTCCCACTTTTCAAGCGGGGGATATGATAAACGTGAAATATACATCACAGGAATGGGTGCATTGGGAACTTTCTCAAATACGTTCTCAAACGCATTGGCCTCGGAAGCAAATTGAAAGTGGGGGGGGGGGGCTAAGTGCAAAGAATTTTTTTTATACATTCAAAAAATCTGACAAGCTTAAAAAAAAGGGGAAATGTCCTTTTCCAAAATACGAATATCCTATTTCGTGTGGGGGAAAGGGGGGGGGGGTAGGTTCGAACTTCAGTAACAAAATTTTTCTTCAAACACCAACACTTTCCTCTTTTTTAATCTATACTGCGACTTGTCTGTGGAAAGTGGGGGGGGGGGAGACTAAACCTACGCAGCAATGCTCAATGTCTATACTAAGTATATATTTGTAAAAAAGCCATCCCCGGTTGCGACACCTATGCTCAAACGTACGAGTCGAACCTGGACCTGGACAACAGACAAGAGAATTTTTAAAAAGCTAATTGTAGGTAAAATATGGAATTCTCACGGGGGGTTTGCTCTCTCTTTCTATCTGCTTTTTCTAGTAATCATTAATTATTTATGTCTAGAAATTAAATTCACATTAAATTCTATTTTCATTATCATTGTACCACAGAATCAAACTCGTTAATTATACCCCTCGCAACAAGTTGCGTGAGGTATAATGTTTTGGACCCATCAGTCAGTCCTTTTTTTTTTTTTGGTCAGCGCAACTTCTTATAAACCACTGCACGGAGTTTTGTCGAATTTTCGAGACATTTATAGGAGTCAATGTGTGTCTAGATTTGCACATCACCAGGAAATTTCGAATTCTTTATTTTTTGGGGAATTTCCGCACTTTTACATTTAGATTTTGGCCATGTCTTGATTATAAAGATGAGCAGTTTGTCAGCGCAATTCCTCATAAACCGCTGCACACAATTTTGTCAAACTTTGCAGATATTTAGGACACAATGTGCATAGATGTGCATATAACAAGGAAATTATGATTCCTTTATTTTTTTCTGGGAATTTCAGCTCTTCGACTTTTGGGGGAGCGTGGGGTATGTTTTCATTCATTGTGCATAAAATTATAAATAACTTTAAATCAAATTATATTAGGTCTAATAAAGGCAATACACAGTATTTATTTGATAATAATTAATCATAAAGAAATCAATCTGTTTCAGACGTTTTTCTTAAATTATTTTTTATGAGAGTGTTAATATGCATGTTTTATTACACCCCCCCTCCTATCACAGGAAAATATCTTCAAAGGGTGAATGATTCGTAATAATGCATGCTTTATTATAAATTTAATGATGTTAAACCATGTAATCATAAATTCTATTTGCAACATTTACAGACAAGAGTAATGTTTAGTTTTGAAAAAAATTACTTGCATTTTTTTTCAATTAACCCCACTGAGTTTTCAACCTTTGATATTTTCCCTGACCAAATAAAATGATCGGCATGGGCCACATGTGTCCAAGCATCTTTTACTGTTGTGTTAGCAATGGATTTCACGACTTCTGAGATGCATTTTTCAATAAAAGTAAAATAGGATAATTCTTTCGACATGTGCACATCCCTGTAACGATAGCAGTATATTCAGGTAAATGTTTTATCACTGCGTTTGACGCGTTTTCTCGACCTGCATGGATTGTTGCTGTACATGAATGTATTCTGTATTAGTGTATTTTCTATATTGCAGCAAATGCATTCAAAAACTAGTGCTAATTGTAACGGGAACCGTTACAGATGTTCCCCAAACGCTCCCCAACTCCCTTCTCGTGCCATATTCCCTGTAAGTTTCATCAAAGAAGGCAAATCTATGCATTTAAGACGTAAACAAAGTTTTCCCAAAAGTATACCAAGTATTTCAAATTTAAGCAATGCAGGTGTGCTCATGTGATTGCAAGAGCGTAATGACGATATCATCTTGTCTACACTTTTTTCCTCATTGCACGTGCACGCAGGTGCATGATGACCATACCTTTTTGTAGGTGTCCATTATGTCTGTCTATGTTCTTAGTCCCATCATGTTTGGTTGAAAAACAAGGGAGTTATAGCCATTTAAAGTTTAAGCCAATCAGATTGCAGAGCACGTGCATGCGCATGTTTTCTTGACAATTATTATATATCATATTGTGGGACATCTTAAAGTATGACTATGTTTTAAATTTCAAAGCATTTTGTAAAAAGACAAAAAAGATATTGAGATTTTTGTTTCAGCCAATCAGAGCAAAGCACATGTGCACGCACGTGCATGCATGTGAATGGTGACCATACCATCTTGTAGGAGTCCTTTATGTCTATCTATGTTCTAAATCTCAAGCTGTTTGGTTGAAAACCAAGGGAGTTATAGTCATTTAAAGTTTCAGCCAATCAGATTCCAGCACACGTGCATGCGCGTGATTTGATGAAAAATTTTATATATCATGTTGTAGTACATCCTAATGCATATCTTTGTTATAAATTTCAAAGCATTTCATCATAAAACAAAAAAGATATTAAGATTTCTGTTTCAGCCAATCAGAGCAAAGCGCACGTGCATGCGCGTGAGTTCATGCAAATTTGACCATGTCATCTTATTTACACATCTTATATATCTTTATATAATGAGTTTCAAAACATTTTATCAAAAAATATAAAAGTTACAACCATATTAAATATATCAGTCATTTTACTCATTGCACGCGCCCGCACGTGCATGCGAATGCGCGCAAAATGACCTTCGTTCAGCACATCTACACAACATGCCTACTAACCCTAGAAAGGTTTTAACTTAGTTTGGTGAACAGTTTCTGAGAACACTTCCGGACAAAAAAGTACCGGAGAAGAAATAAGAAGAAAAAAGAATAATAACTAGTGCTAATTGTAACGGGGACCGTTACAGATGTTCCCCAAACGCTCCCCAAGTCCCTTTTGGTGCCATATTCCCTGTAATCTCTATTAGATAAGAAATACTTTATAGAATTTAGACTTAATCAAGGTCTTCCCAGAAAAATAGAAATTATATTTAAAAATAGGCATTGCACGCGTGTTCATGTGCGTAACGACCATATTATCTTGTCTACACTATCTCAAATTTTAATATACTTAAAATCAAAGCATTTAATCCAAAAGTATTAAAAAATACACTTATTCGAGTGTATTTATAATTTTACTCATTTCACGTGCACGCACGTGCAAGCACATGCATAATGACTACACCTTCTTGTAGGAGTCCCTTATATTTATCTATGTTCTAAATCAAATCCTGTTTGGTTGAAAAACAAGGGAGTTATAGCCATTTGAAGTTTCAGCCAATCGGATTACAGCACACATGCATGCGTGTGATTTCATAAATTTTTATCTTTATCATATTGAAGGATATCTAAATGAATGACTATATTTTAAAATTCGAAACATTTCGTCAAAAAACAAAGGAGATATTGCCATATAAAGTTTCAGTCAATCAGATTGCAGCACACGTGCATGCGCGTGATTTCATGATTTTTTTCTATATCATATTTTAGGATATCCTAATGCATGACTATGTTTTAAATTTCAAAGCATTTCGTCAAAAAACAAAGGAGATATAGCCATTTAAAGTTTCAGCCAATCAGATTGCAGCACGCGCGCATGCGCATGCTTTCATGAATATTTTTATATATCATGCTGTAGACCTTCATAATGTAGGACTATGTTCAAAATTTCAAAAGATTGTGACAAGAAACAAGAAAGATATTGAGGTTTTAGTTTCAGCCAATCAGAGCGAAGCGCACGTGCATGCGCGTGAGATCTTGCTATTTTGACCATGCCATCTTGTCTATGCTACTAATGTGTCCTTACATTATGAGTTTCAAAAAAATTCATCAAGAAAAAGAAAAGTTACAGCAATATCCATTATATTGGTCATTTTTCGTGTTGCACGTGCACGCTCTTGCAAGCACGTGCGCGCAAAATGACCTTCGTTCGGCAAATCTACATAACATGTCTACTGACCCTAAAAACATTTTACCTTAGTCGGATGTGTAGTTTACAAGATCACTCGTGGACAAAATTTTCCCAGGAAGAAGAAAAATAATAATAATAATAATAATAATAATAATAATAATAAGAAACAGAGAGTAAAAACAATATGTTCCCCAACTTCGTTTGGGGAACATAATAACTAGTGCTAATTGTAACGGGAACCGTTACAGATGTTCCCCAAACGCTCCCCAACTCCCTTTCGGTGCCATGTTCCCTGTAAGCTTCATTAAATAAGACAAACTCTGTGCATTTTTGACTTTTACAACGCTTTCCCAGAAGGATACCAATTATATTCAATTTTTAGCATTGCACCCAAGCGCATGTGAATGCATGTGCGTTATGACCATATCATCTTGTCTACACTATTTATATATTTTAATATACTATACATTAAAGCATTCAGTCCAAAAGTAATAAAAATCACTCATTCAAGAGTATTTTTAAATATACTCGTTTCAAATGCACGCACGTGCGTGCACGTGCATGATGATCATACCTTCTTGTAGGAGTCCCTTACATCTATCTATGTTCTAAATCCCATCCTGTTTGGTTGAAAAACAAGGGAGTTCTAGCCATTTAAAGTTTCAGCTAATCAGATTGCAGCACACGTGCATGCACGTAATTTAATGATTTTTTTTATATCATTTTGTAGGATATCCTAGTGCATGACTATATTTTAAATTTCAAAAAAATTCGTCAAAAAACAAAGGAGAAATAGCAATTTAAAGTTTCAGCCAATCAGATTGCAGCACACGTGCATGCGCGTGATTTCATGATTTTTTTTCTATATCATTTCGTAGGATATCCTAATGCATGACTATATTTTAAATTTCAAAGAATTTCGTCAAAAAACAAAGGAGAAATAGCAATTTAAAGTTTCAGCCAATCAGATTGCAGCACACGTGCATGCGCGTGATTTCATGATTTTTTTTCTATATCATTTTGTAGGATATCCTAATGCATGACTGTATTTTAAATTTCAAAGAATTTCGTCAAAAAACAAAGGAGATATTGCCATTTAAAGTTTCAGCCAATCAGCTTGCAGCACGCCACATGCGCATGCTTTCATGAAAATTCTTATATATCATGCGATAGATCTTCATAATGTAGGACTATGTTCAAAATTTCAAAGGATTATGACAAGAAACAAGAAAGTTATTGAGACTTTAGTTTCAGCCAATCAGAGCGAAGCGCACGTGCATGCGCGTGAGATCTTGCTATTTTGACCATGCTATCTTGTTTATACTACTAATGTATCCTTACATTATGAGTTTCAAAAAATTTCATCAAAAAATAGAAAAGTTACGGCAGTATCCATTATATTGGTAATTTCACCTATTGCACGTGCGCGCTCTTGCAAGCACGTGCGCGCAAAATGACCTTTGTTTGGCAACTCTACATAACATGCCTACTAACCCTAAAAAGGTTTCACCTAAGTCGGATGTGTAGTTTACAAGATCACTCGTGGACAAAATTTTCCCAGGAAGAAGAAAAATAATAATAATAATAATAATAATAATAATAACTAGTGCTAATTGTAACGGGGACCGTTACAGATGTTCCCCAAACGCTCCCCAACTCCCTTTTGGTGCCATATTCCCTGTAATCTCTATTAGATAAGAAATACTTCATGGAATTTAGACTTAATCAAGGTCTTCCGAGAAAAATACAAAATATATTTAAAAATAGGCATTGCACGCGTGTTCATGTGCGTAACGACCATTTTATCTTGTCTACACTATCTCAAATTTTAATATACTTAATATCAAAGCATTTAATCCAAAAGTATTAAAAAATACACTCATTCGACTGTATTTTTAATTTTACTCATTTCACGTGCATGCACGCGCAAGCACGTGCATAATGACTACACCTTCTTGTAGGAGTCCCTTATATGTATCTATGTTCTAAATCCAATCCTGTTTGGTTGAAAAAAAAGGGAGTTATAGCCATTTGAAGTTTCAGCCAATCAGATTACAGCACACATGCATGCGCATGATTTCATAACTTTTTATCTTTATCGTATTGAAGGATATCTAAATGAATGACTATATTTTAAAATTCGAAACATTTTGTCAAAAAACAAAGGAGAAATAGCCATATAAAGTTTCAGCCAATCAGATTGCAGCACACGTGCATGCGCGTAATTTCATGATTTTTTTTCTATATCATATTTTAGGATATCCTAATGCATGACCATGTTTTAAATTTCAAAGCATTTCGTCAAAAAACAAAGGAGATATAGCCATTTAAAGTTTCAGCCAATCAGAATGCAGCACGCGCGCATGCGCATGCTTTCATGGAAATTTTTATATATCGTGCTGTAGATCTTCATAATGTAGGACTATGTTCAAAATTTCAAAAGATTATGACAAGAAACAAGAAAGATATTGAGACTTTAGTTTCAGCCAATCAGAGCAAAGCGCACGTGCATGCGCGTGAGATCTTGCTATTTTGACCATGCCATCTTGTCTATACTACTAATGTATCCTTACATTATGAGTTTCAACAAAAATCATCAAGAAAAAGAAAAGTTACAGCAATATCCATTATATTGGTCATTTTTCGTGTTGCACGTGCGCGCTCTTGCAAGCACGTGCGCGCAAAATGACCTTCGTTCGGCAAATCTACATAACATGTCTACTGACCCTAAAAACATTTTACCTTAGTCGGATGTGTAGTTTACAAGATCACTCGTGGACAAAATTTTCCCAGGAAGAAGAAAAATAATAATAATAATAATAATAATAATAATAATAATAAGAAACAGAGTAAAAACAATATGTTCCCCAACTTCGTTTGGGGAACATAATAAGAAACAGAGTAAAAACAATATGTTCCCCAACTTCGTTTGGGGAACATAATAATTTAATTCTCGGTTTAGTTCTATTTTTTGTTGAATTCTTACTTTTCAAACATGTATTTGGTCAGTTTATTCAGTTTATGGACTTCTAAAAACTATGCTATCGGAGATGTGTACATGTCGACAGCCAGGCTAGAAAATCACTCAAGTGAAACAATTCTACAAGGCTATATATAGCAGGTACGGGTGGCCAAAAATCTTCGATAAAATATGGCGGAATCGAAGATATATGGCTGACAAGGGCGTACAGGAACGTAGTAAGTCGTACAAAGATGAAAACTAATGCCTTTTTAAGAGTTCATGTCAGCTTTAATCGAACATTTTTGGCCACTTGTACCTGCTATATATAGCCTTTTAGAACTGTTTCACTTGAGTGATTTTCTATCCCGGCTGTCGACATGTGCACATCTCCGATATCATAGTTTTAAGAGGAGTCCATAAACTGACCATGCAATACATGGTTGAAAAGTAAAAATTCAACAAAAACTAGAACTATACCGAGAATAAAATTATTTTTGAATGCATTTGCTGCAATATAGAAAATACACTTACATGGAAAACATTCAAGTAGAGCAAAAATTCCATGCAGGTCAGTCGAGAAAACGCGTCAAACGCAGTGATAGAAATATTTACCTGAATATATACTGCTATCGTTACAGGGATGTGCACATGTCGAAAGAATTATCCTATTTTACTTTTATTGAAAAATGCATCTCAGAAATCATGTTATCCATTGCTAACTCAACAGTAAAAAAACTGCTTGGACACTTGGTCCATGCCGATCATTTTATTTGGTCAGGGAAAATATCAAAGGTTGAAAGCGCCGTGGGGTTGACTGAAGAAAATGCAAATAATTTTTTTTTTCAAGAATAAACATTACTCTTGTCTGTAAATGGTGTAAATAAAATTTTTAAAACATGGTTTAACTTCATCAAATTTATAATAAAGCATGCATCATTACGAATCATTCAACTTTTGAAGATATGAAGATATTTTCCTGTGAAGGGGGGGGGGGGGGGATAGAACATGCATATCCTCTCATAAAAACATTTTAAGAAAAACGTCTGAAACAGATGGGATTTCTTTATGATCAAATATAATCAAATAAATACTGTGTATTGGCTTTATTAGACAAAATATAATTTGATTTAAAGTTATTTATATTTTTATGCACAATGAAAGAAAAAGTGAGTAAATTCACATCCCACGCTCCCACAAAAGTCGAAGTGCTGAAATTCACAGAAAAAATAAAGGAATCGTAATTTCCTTGTAATATGCACATCTATACACGTTGTGTCCTAATTATCTGCTAAGTTTGACGAAATTATATGCACCGGTTTATGAGGAATTGTGCTGACAAAATGCTCATCTTTATATTCAAGATATGGCCAAAATCTAAATGTAAAAGTGCGGAAATTCCCGAAAAAATAAAGATTTCGGAATTTCCTGGTGGTGTACAAATACATACACATTGACTCCTATGAATATCAGCATAGTTCAACAAAACTCTGTGCATTAGTTTATAAGAAGTTGCGCTGCCCCCCCCCCCCCCCCCCCAAAAAAAAAGGGCTGACTGATGGGTCCAAAACATGATACCTCACCCAACTTGTTGCGCGGAGTATAATAAACTAGTTTGATTCTGTGGTACAATAATAATGAAATGATAATTTAATGTGAATTAAATTTCTAGACATAAGTAATTAATGATTACTAGAAAAAACAGATAAAAAGAGAGAGGAAACTCCCCGTGAGAAATCCACATTCTACCTACAATTAGCTTTTTAAAAATTCTCTTGTTTCTTGTCCAGGTTCAGCATTGAAGTGTCGGAACCGGGGGGGGGGGGGGTTACAAATATATACTTAGTATAGACATTGAATATTGCTGCGTTGGTTTAGCCTCCCCCTCCCCCTGCTTTTCACAGACAAGTCGCAGTATAAGTTAAAAAAGAGGAATGTGTTGGTGTTTGGAGAAAAAAATTTGTTACTGAAGTTCGAACCCACCCCACCCCCACCCCCCTTTCCCCCACACGAAATAGGAGATTTGTGTTTAGGAAAAGGACATTCCCCCTTTTTTTAAGCTTGACAGATATTTTGAATGTATAAAAAAATTTCTTTGCACTTAGCCCCCCCCCCCCCCCAGTTTCAATTTGCTTCCGACGCCAATGCGTTTGAGAAGGTATTTGAGAAAGTTCCCGATGTACCCATTCCTGTGATGTATATTTCACGTTTATTTTATCTCCCGCTTGAAAAGTGGGAGGGTATATAGTAATAGTTATGTCCGTCCGTAGGTCTGCTACGCTTTAGGATACCCATCTCCTATCTGCAAATCCTCTTATAACCATATGGGCGGCGGGGGTATCATTTAGTGAGCTCATTGCTCACAATACCTCTATAGTTTAAAAACCCTTGCTCTGTCCTAAGGATTAATAAATGGACGGCACAAAGTGCGTAGGATCTTATACCTATTATTGTCCTAAGAGATGGTTACAGATGGTTACAGAGAGAGAGAAAGAGAGAGAGAGAGAGAGTTAGTTCAATATACAATTAGTAAATAAAATTATCCGTATTCAACCAGTGTCAAGACTTCGTATCTTAGCTTTTAGAATTATCTCCCAAATACTCCTACAGAGATAATTTTTTTAAAATATAAAAAAAGTACCTACACTATCAGACAAGGATAGTGAAATCTCAAAAGCCTCTCTATAACACCATAATTATAAAACATTTATACATACCTCAAAATGCACATACATTGTGGTCGGAGTGACACATTTAAAAATAAAATTTTCAAAATTGAATTCGGCAGAGATGTCCGTCTTCCAAGAATATTTTGATAACGGTCATGTCAATTATTTTTGCACGCCCCCCACCCCCCACCCCGCCTAAAAAATCAAATGCCTAAATGTCAATCTGAACAGTGGATGGCATTTCTTCGTGTGTTTGTGTGTTAAAGAACGTATAGATCTATATACACATAAAAAAAATTATTCTGGGTCATTGCTTTTAAGATTTGAAGTAAATAATTGCCGTACATCAAATTACTTGGTTTAGATTTGAGATTAGTACTACAATTATCAGTTATAATCATGATAATTGACAAATGAATTTTGCGACGCAAACCAACTGCAGACTATATACATGACTTTGATTATAATGTATATTAGAACTACTTGTAAGACAATTCACAATTACTCGTAGCTTCTGAACAGCAGTTATAACCCCCCCCCTTCAGCCGCGCAAAAACCAAATAACTTCTCTTTCCACTTGTGATATTTTCCCTGACCAAAATATGATTAGCACGGACTATAAAAATAGGTGTATCGACGTGCTTGTCTGTACAAGCAAAAAACATAAAATAAAAACATAAATAAAACTTCTTTCAGTACCAATTTTTTCCCCCAAAACCCTACTACTTACCCTTTTTTGACTACACTGCAACTTTTGCGTGTACCCAGGTAGCACAAAACATTTTCAAAACATTTTATTGGTGTTGTAAAAAGGTTTTTTCGAAACATTTCAGACTGAACATTTTAAAAACATTTTAAAAACATTTCCTCTTCTCTTTATAACATTTTAAAAACATTTTTAAAATGTTTTCAAGAAGCTTATGATTAAATCCTTTTGGAACATTTTTCTAAAATATTTTTGAAACGTTTTTAAAATGTTTCAAAAGGTATTTTTAGCTTTCAAATATCAAAGATTTTTATATTACGTTTTAAAAACGTTCTAAAAACATGAAATGAAACATTCCTTTTCCATAAATCTGAAACATTGCATGAATACGTTTCTGAAACATTTGGAAGGAACGTTGTCAAAATGTTTTTGAAACATTCTTAATTCATTTAAGGAACATTTTTCTTAAAATTATTCTAAGGGTATGTATAGCTTCCAAATATTAAAGATCTTATAAAACGTTTTAAGGATACACCAAAGGTTTCCAAAGGGCAAAATTTAATTTGCTTGTAATTCTTTCATTAATAAAGATAACATATTAAAAGTATATATCATTTGAAAGCTTGTTAAATTTACTATTGAATGATCTTAATTTAAATTTTCATTTTTATCTTATTTAAAAGTTATTAATATTTTAATGTAAATATTAGTGCATTTATATTTTATAAATCAACTTTTTTGTATTCCACCTCTCAAAGTCAAAATTTTGCCTCAATGTAGATTAAAGATTGAACTTTAAAACTGTATCTCAGATTTTTGATAAATCTTCTTATTCAAAAGTTACATCCATTTGTCTTTCAATGTTACCAATTTATTAGCCCAAATCTACATTTCCCCCAACAATTCAAGAACAGAGCAAGATATCAAAAATCTGAGATACGGTTTTGTGAGCACACATTTGAGACGCATCCTGGTCAGTTTTCAGAGAAATTGGTCAATAAACAAGGGAGCTGAATCCTTTGAAATAACACCACCAACTGTCTGATCTTACTTTACAGTAGAGGGCAAAAACCCATTACACAACAGAGTCTGCCAAAGCTAGAAATATATGACACCTTGGAGATTCAGCTTTCGATACCTGTCACTTATCCATATTTCCTATGCATATTCACAAGAATGGGAGGTTCTATTCTTTATTTAGATGCTTTTAATGAAGTAAAATAGGTTCAATTCTGAATCAAAAAGATTTCCCGGCAAAATGGCAAGAGCTAAGCTCCACCTCCTATTTCATGGTAATTAGTGACCTGTTAGATCTCCTTCCCTAAATCTAGAGTCCCTGTAGTTTAATTACTGATAACCTCTGTGTGGCTAGTGAAGAATTCCCCAAGTGGTCAAAGTGATTTATTGCTCCTGTCAGTAGCAGGCAGTTACAGACCAAATCAGAAGCTTCAATAACGGCACATTCACATGTGTTAGTGTTTATGTTTGATTATTGTTAAATAATTAGAAAACCATTCAATAATCAACAAGAATTTTTCATGCATTATAAAGCAGTGATTGGCATTGTTTTTTTAGCCAAAAATCTCGAAATTGGCAAAAATCTCGAAAAAAAACCTTTGGTGTATCCTTAAAAACGTTCTTAAAACATGAAATGAAACATTCTTTTTCTGTAAAACGGAAAAATTGCCTATACGTTTCTGAAAAAATTGTAAGGTACATTTTTAAATATTTTTAAAACATTCTTAATATTGCTGTTAGTTATAAACATTAAATTCCGGATATTTTTCGGCCTAGGCAGTGAAAATGTTTATTTAAAACATTAACTAAAATAATTATTTTCACTACAATTGAATCATTTATAGTTTTTGTAACATTTTTTGGAAACATTTTTAAAATGTTTCTGAAACATTTATGTAATTGCGGCACAATTTAAAAAATTTTAAAAGTATGTTGTGAGAATAATTTTAGAACATTCAATTTAATGTGTTTTCCTTTTTTAAAGACTTCATTTTTCATTGCTGCAACATTTTTTAATGTTATTTTCAAAATGTTCTTAAAACATTCAAATAATGTATGATTGCGATTTTCCTAAAATTTAGTTTATGAAGAAGAAAAAAAGAATATATAGAAAGAATAGTGTTAAAATGAGGAATTGTAGTAATTTTTTAATTGAAAGATTTTTCCGGTATTTTATAATGATTTCTAGTTTTGGCTTATTGATTAAACAGACATATATAAAGTCCTTTAATTAAAACAAATCAAAAAATCAATAAATGCAAGGATAGGCAAACACAAAATTAAAAATATAAATAAATGTAAAAAAAATCATAAGAATTTGATAAAACTCTTAATGAATTTTTTAAAAAATGTTCTTAATCAAATCTGTGATCCACTCCTTGGATTTTACTCTGAGGCATTAGATGGGGATTGGCACACTGGTCAGTTTCAGTGTCATGATAACCTATTATGCAATTTTCCTGCTGGGCAGCGCGTTACAGAGTATAGTGGTTTGCAGCTTATCTAGGCCAAATTTTGAATTCTGGTAAACAAGATGTGCGCGCTTACTCCGTGCCGATTTGAATGAGAAGACTTTGCACCATAAAACAACAATAATAACCTCGGGATAACCTCGGGATCTATTAACTTTGAATGGTAAGAATTATTCCTTTATCATAGACTTTAAAATATCATTTAAAAATGACTTTTATACTACCAGTGCATGATCAATAACTTTGTACAAATGTATGTAGCATTAAGAAATGACAAAGCGTTAAGGTTATACACATGTATATGTATATTTCATTCTTAAGTCAACGCAATTATATCCTTGATTCAAGTATTCGTTGTCTTTGTGGAATGTTTTAAAATCATCAAACAATATGTTGATTTTAAAATGAAATTTCTTTACAGCATGGTGTTGATTGCATCATCCGTATTTTCAAATTCCCCCATTCAAAAGACCCGCCTTTGGTGAAGGAAAAGGTGTACGTAAATACTATTTCTCTTCAATAATATTGTCATAGTATTTATCTTTCCTTTTTTTTAATGCAAATGAGAAAAGAACTTAAATTTGATATAATTATTTAAAATATTTTGTGTATATTTTCATTGATCATCTTAAGATACATTAGATGTAGAACGCTGATAAAAACACAACTTTTCTTATCTTTACAATTACAGGTTGTGCTATTCGTTCCGAGGGGCGGATTCCTTATCAGCCTTTTCAGTGTATGTGATTCTAACTAAGTCTTATAGATCCGCCGCTCTGTTTGACCTATACTGTGAACATAGGATTTCTGTGATTCTGTTCTTTTAAAATTCAGTGAATGGATTAGACGCCGTTTTCACCCTTTAAAAACCCGGTGACTTGAAAGAAAATAAATTAAAACTTGTACCGAGAATGGAATTTAAATGTGATTAACATATTGAATATGGGTTTGTATTAAAGGTTCAAAAATTAAATATAATTTGTGTTTATTTCTTTTAAAACATAAATATATCATTATTTAATGAGAAAAGTAAAATTTCAGTAAAAATACTTTTGTAACCTCGACGTGAATGTTTTGAAAACGTTTTAAAAACCAAACAAATTAAACGTGAAAAAAAACATTTTTGAAAATGTTTTTGTTACATTTTATAACAATGTTATGATAACATTTGTTGAAATATTTTGTAAAATGTTTTAAAAACATTCAAAAAACCATACAAAATCACGCGATTACAACATTGTTAAAAAATGTTTTCGTAACATTTTAAGAAAATGTTCCAGAAACATTTGCTGAAATATTTCACTAAAATGTTTTAAAAACGTTTAAAAAACCATACAAATTCACGTGATTAAAACATTATTGAAAATGTTTTTGCAACATTTTAAGAAAATGTTCTGACAACATTTTGCTGAAATATTTCACTAAAATGTTTTAAAAACGTTTAAAAAACCATACAATAGCAATGCCCAATGATTTTTAAAGAGTCAATAAATTGTTAGTTTTTTATGTCCATTGTGTAAAGTATGACCCACTGATTCAATATCAAAAATCATTTCTTAAATCGGGTGAAAATTGAGCTTTTAATGAATGTTTAAAAAATGCAGAATTCTTACAGAGTTATCCATCTTTCTGAGGAAAATGATTGGAAAGTGTACATCAGCAGATTTAAAGCAGATAATGCAGGAATACTAGATCAAAACAATTTTAGAATATAACCTATGTACCAGTTTGTTAATTTTATCTGAAATTTCATAATTTTCTTGTGCCACTGTTGAGACATAGAAGAAAATATGACTCGGAATGTGAAATGCAAGAGTTGTCTTCCTTTGTTTTCTTTATTTATACAGAATAGCTTTTGTCTCATTATTCGTATGCTGTGTTGTCATTTAAAGAAATAAACTTAGCAATAAAAATCAAAGTATGATTATAAATGAGGTTTTCATTTGACTTTCACTGTTTTCTTCACCAATGTAAGTCAATCTTGAAATTTATTCTTGTTCACTTTGAGATGAACCCTACTTTCGTTTTCGCGCACGAAATAGTCTTTGAACAGAATTTCATTATTAAAATGCTTCAGGATAGTTCAAAAACAAAAATATAACATTGTATCAGCTTGACAATGAAGTAAACAGACCATCAGACGTTCAATTCACGTTGTGTACATTTTTTCTACACACGTGTTGGCTGGCTGCTACAATCCGAATTTGCTCCAGTAGGCCTTAGAAAATTCGTGTGGCGAACAAGAACGGTTGAATACTTGCCTGTAAGTGATATGCATTTGTAGTGGTATATCAGAAGAAGCTATTTTTGCATGTTTTGACACTGTACTCGTCCGTTTATGAAAATTAGAGATTTTTAAATTTTTCAATCTATTTTTAAAACGACTAATCGCGCCATACTTCAAACATTCAGGGTTGGTAATGCTAGGGGGCATCTCAAACTTCATAGAAAGGTCATCAAAACGTTTGAAAACACGAGGGAAAGTAGTGTATTAAGCCGTACTTTTTAAGCTCTTTTTTGATACGGAATCAAAACGAGGCTGAGGAAATCTGGAAAGTTATCTCCCCCTTGCTTGGGCATTGCTACATACAAAATCACGTGATTAAAACATTTTTTAAAATGTTTTCGCAACATTTTGAAAATGTTTTAAAAACATTTTAAAAATGTTTTTGTGTTAGCTGGGTAGCTGTCTCCGAAAAAAATATACTGACAGACCGGAGAGCTGCAGTGCCACTCATTGAAATAACTATATTTATTGTGCACCAAAACGTGCGCTGTTTCTCAATTTATTTCTCTGTGGTTTTCAGACTCTCAAAATATTACTAACCGTGTGTTCCTAACATATTCTTTCACTGTTTCCACTACAAAACATTCCTTATAATTGTTGTTAATAGTCCTCCTGGCCCTAAAATTAAGATGATAGAAAATTTTGCCCATTTATAATTATATTATCATTTTTGTATGCAAGATAATTTGGTGTAAAGCGCTTTGTTCAGATGTCAACTACGAGAGTACTTGATAAGAAGCAACTGAGGTAAGAATTAGGAAGAATTATCCAGAACCAAGCGCAATTTTTTGTGCGCAATAAATATACAGTTTTATTTTTCAATGGGTAGCACTGTAGCTCCGGTCTGTTAAAATATATATTTTCGGAGATCTACAGTTCTGCAGCTACCTGTGCGTGTTGAAAGGGGGGGGGGGGGGTTTAAACCTACGTCCCATTATTCAATGTCTTCATTATGTCTATCTTTGCAAAAAAGTGGCTAGCCCCCCCCCTTCCCCGGTTCTGACACCTATGCCCCTTCTCCTTTCACTACTTAGGTGAGATTTTGACTGATGAGTGAAAGGAGAAGTGGGGTTGGTCGACCCTTGAAACTAAAACAAACTTTTAAAAGTTAATAACGCATTTTTCACCGAAATAAAAGTAAAATGGAAAAGAGTAGCCGCAATAAGACACGGAAAGCGCTTATATTAAATATAATGGGTACTATTTGGGGAAGCGGGTAAACGAGGTATATATTTACATTGAGATATGTACTAGTTTTGCATATCTTCGAGGGTCAAAATTGAGTGTGATGGGCAACGAAATACATGTGTAGCGTTCAACAGCATGTTTAGTGGTTGGTATTACTTTCCCAACATTAATAGCTCAGTGTTATAAAAATAACTAATTACGTTACGTATCTATTAAAAATTGCATCTAATTGCTCATAGAAAATATTTTTTTTAAACACATAGCTGGTTCCATTCTCTTGCATTTCATGTTTTCCAATTATCAGTCAGCATTGCTTCACTCGAAATTCCTCGGATGGCTCGTACCTCGCAAATAACCTCAAGGTTTGAATGGAGCGCATTCGGCGATTGGAGCGTGGTGGAGTCGGCAATCGATTGGCTTTGCTTAGACGTCATAATGAAATACGTCACAATCACGGTGACGTCTTTGTATTGTGATATCACAATAAGTTGTACCCTTCACAACGGAGGCAAAACATTGAAGTCGTGAGCAGTGAAACCATAATGGTAATCAAGAAATTTGATTATTTCATTTGCACTCGATTTAAATTATTCTTACAATTAGCATGTTAATTATTTGATTGCTAATTTTTTCATGATTCACAGGAACATAAGTACAAGAAGAGTAAGGAATATTTTGGAAGTTTGGGAGATTTAGAAAGTGATTGGGTAGAAAATACTAAGTCAGAATTCAAAGACGGTACAGCATATCTAGAATGGTTAGAGCGACAACTTCCATATCTAGAGGTATAGGAAAATGCATATTTCATTGTGCCTATAAAAAGCGAACCTTAAATGTTACATTAAAAAATGACTGAATGATTTTGATGTCTGATTACTAGTATATATGAAATATCATTTTTAAAGGAATTTGAATCCAGTGCGGTTCATTACTACTTTTTCCGGAGCTGGAGCAAACAGGGATCATACTTTCCCGAGATGGAACCTTTAATTGTAAGTTATTTTCTTTCATTTCTATCTTTAGTAAAAACCAGAGACCCAGTGAATAAATATTAAATCTACAATAACACTATACATTAATGTACCAGAATTTATGCATAAAAAGGGTTGTGAAAACAAAACTGTCGTTTGTTTTAAAGGAAAAGGAAACTGAAGAGGGAGATAGTGTAAGTTTGACAGATGACGATGCTGATGGAGCAGTGAAGGAAACGAAAGAGGTGTGGGAAAATGGAACCAAGCCAGAATTCAAAGACGGGAAACAACTCGTGGAGTGGCTTGAAAGAAAATTGCCGTATCTTGAGGTACTAAAATTAATAAAGCACATCTACTAATGTTTCTATTTATCTTGGCTACATTTTAACTGTTTTTTTAGCCA
>NW_026923417.1:0-21129 GCF_032062105.1 Saccostrea cuccullata | reverse complement strand
TTGATCTGTTCCAAAAACTTTAACCTGGTCACTCGTTTGGAAAATGTAGGTCAGATCCAGCATCCGAAGCAAGTTTTGATTGTTCGTCCTTAGATGCATCATCCATGCAAGTTTGGTCTAGGTAGGGCTTATAGTTACTTGGGAATAACCTAGTCACTCATCTGGAAAATGTAGGTCAGATCCAGCATCCGAAGCAAGTCTGGTAGTGTCCATCCCTAGATGCATCATCCATGCAAGTTTGGACTAGGTAGGGCTTATATTTACTTGGGAATGGACCTGCTCCAAAAACTTTAATCTGATCACTCATCTGGAAAATATAGGTCAGGTCCAGCATCCGAAGCAAGTTTGGTAGTGTCCATCCCTAGATGCATCATCCATGCAAGTTTGGTCTGGGTAAGGCTAATAGTTACTTGGGAATGGACCTGCTCCTAAAACTTTAACCTGGTCACTCATCTGGAAAATGTAGGTCAGATCCAGCATCCGAAGCAAGTCTGGTAGTATCCATCCCTAGATGCATCATCTATGCAAGTTTGGTCCAGGTAGGGCTTATAGTTACTTTGGAATGGGCCTGCTCCTAAAACTTTAACCAGGACGCCAACGCCGGGGGTATAGCATAAGCTCATCTCAACTTCGTAAAGGTGAGCTAAAAATGTGTACAACAAAGTTATAGTTTCATTTAGGTTTAAACTTTTTTGACTCCCCCCTCCCTTTTTTTTGGAGAGGCCTCTCCAGAATGCATCAGATAAAAAGTCAGAGAGGGCTACATTATTGCAGCTTAAGACTGTTATAAACAACAATTGGAATATAAAGATAACCTGAAATCACTTTAGCTCTATGGGTTTGTATTCAAAACAAAGGAAAAGTAGCACTTGCACTTGAAACCTTGCAAAAGCAATGGAATACCGTTCATCAAAATCAAAAGCAGATGCACTAAAATTTTTATCTTATATACTATAAAGTCACCTATGCGCCAAATAAAGTTATATCAAAATAAGACAAAAACTTAAGAGGAGAATTAGCGTTTAAAAGGAAATTTACAGAAATTTCTATTTTTAGAAACCCTGACAACACTGTTCATCATAACCAAAAACCAATGCTCTAAGATATGTATCTTAGTGTAGTCAACTCGTCTTGTGTTGTAAGTTATATTGGAACTGATCAAAACTGTTAGAGGAGAAGCATTAGAAATATCAACAATATTTCTATTTATAGTAACCATGGAATCACTGCATTCATCAAAAATAAAAATCAATGCATCTTAGTGCAGTCTACTTGTGTGCCAAGTAAATTTAAAATAAAACCAAAACTGGGTGAGGTTAGTGTTTTGAAAAATTGTTTACAGAAAGATGCATGGATAGACAGACGGATGGACACATTACTATGGCATTAGCTCTCACAAGTAGAGCTTAAAATTACAAACAGCGGACTGCATATTTCATATTTATATTATAAATTTTAAAAGAAGGTGAGCATTTAAAAGAAACTTACCTGCATTTATTTTTTTTTAATCCTAACTTAATAATGTATGCAAATTATTGCATATTTGAGATGCACTTAAGCATGTATATGCTTTATCGGTTGGAAAATCATGTCATTATAAAATTGAATCTCAATAAAAAAAAAGAAACTACTTCAAAGTACATATTTTTTCTACAGTTGGAACATAAAATTTATACCTTAAACTTTTTCTTTTAATGTCACTCGTTCAATTTGAATATGAATTCATGTGCTTTAAAGCATTATGAGCTGAAACTTTGATGTCAAAATTTTCTGTTGCAAAATTGTCATTAACATTTTTTCAGAGACAGAGAAAAAGATCATTTATAAACTTCTGTCATTTATACCCGGTATTTGTAATAAAAGAACTACATGTATTTACACGCTCTGCGTGATGCAAAATTACATTATTGTCATCCTGTACAATATTGTTTTCTTAAACAATACATTAAATATTTGATTGCAAAGAGGTCTTTTAAAATTTCTTAAGTCCGAAATATCTGATATTTTCAAGGCTTTTTTAAAAACAATTATGATATATTACGTACCAAGAAAATTTCAGAACGGGCACCATTTCAAAAACTGGGAATTCGCAGCATCCAATTAGAGGGGGCATTCTTGGGTCAGATTTCGATACTTGCAAACCAAATTATTGTCAAATTCAAACCCTGAACAATACTACTGTACAATACTTTCAATACTCATGCACCAACATCCTTTTTATGGTTTCCATTTTGTGCATTTTAAAATCTTACAAGTCTTGTAATGAATGGAGAGATATTTGCTTTTTATCTGTTTTGGGAAGTACTAGCTGCATCAAACTGCCATGGTTTGCATGTATCTAAAATCAACTTCGATTTGAGATGGCAAAATTTCCACGATTCGTAAAGGTGCCGGTTCTGACGTTTTCCTGGCATGTTAGATATAAACTTCTACACAAGCCCCTGTGGTAAAGTCACTAAATTACGCTAAATCAGGTGCGTCGATTTACCCAAAAGGAAATCTAAAGGACTCAAAATGAATATTTTAAACAAGTTTATACTGAGTTACTGACATTGCAACTTTTCTTTGAAAAATGACATAACGCCTTATATATATAGCACGTCACTGACGTCCAAACACTTAATCTGGTTACATATGCTTTAATTTATTTTTGAAATAAGAAAATAATAGAGTGAGTTAACCATGCATCAGACACCTACCTTGTTTCGGACAACTTTAGGCAATAAACTCTCTTTCAACTTAAGAGTTCAGTGTATTTGTTTCTGTCTTAAAGATGAAGATTTAAATTTTTTATTGACACTGATCGTCATTATGATCATAATGTGATAAAAATACCCCGAGAATGGCCTTGAAGTTATGTCATATTTTACATCATCAAAGGGGAATAACCAGAAATTTATGATTTTGCAATTTTTAGAGTTATCGTTCTTTAAATTCGACTTCAATGAAACGAGTCAGACTTTGGTGAATTTTGTCAAATATCAGCAATTTTACATAAATTTTAAAGAAATTTCTCTATAATGTTTGTATAATTCTTTTTAGAGCTGGTTTTCATTAGTATGTTCATTTCTCCATACATCGGACACAAATTAACCATGCATTGGACACTTTCCGATGCAAAGGTAATCACTACTGTTTTCATAGAGAACCCAACTGACAGCTGTTTTTTGTGGAAATAGAAAATAAAAACTCAAAGTTTTCAGTCAAAATACAAGTTATCGATATATGACGTCTAGAATCTGACTCAATTTATTTCTACAAACCAGAGTATGATAACCCATGAGAAAAATGTAAGAATTACCGCATTACAAGCATTTTAAAGCATTACTAAGGCAAAGTGAGGCATCTTGAATTGTTCTACATTTGTACGACGATATCGTCAGTTGAGAGTTATTTCTTAGATAAAAGATAAAAGTATATCCATATCAAGGATTTTTTAAGCACTCTGATAAAGGTATGATATTTTTCTGGTCTTAATACCGTCTGTCCAATGCATGGTAAACAATTAATGTTCAATCCATGGTGAATTCTGAGTTATTCTTAAAAACTCGATTTTTGATGATATTTTCTCAATAAAGGGCATACATGTATAATTGTGTCCAAATTGATATTTTAATCACAAACTAAATGTTAAGCTTCATTCTGATAATTTCTGTCGGTAGCGATATTGCTAGATCTTGTTGAAGTACAAGGGTGTCCAATGCATGGTGAACTCACCCTATTATATTTTTCCTTCTATTCTACCATTTCTTACTATTTGATATGTAATGAAGCAGTAAGTTTTATTTTATATGACTTCTTCTAGGCATATTGTATTGGGAGGGGGGGTAGTACCCCCACCACAAACACACACCTTTTCCCCAAAACTAGTTTTTATTTTCAAAAAAGTATGAAAGTGTTCATTGAATATGCAGTTATCCCTTTTATTTCTAGTCCTTTTGGGTTGTGTTAAATTTCCTTTTGGATTCCTTTTGGGTTCTTTTGGGTAAATCGACGCACCGCGCTAAATCAAAGATTTTTACAACGCTTGGATCTGTAGCCCAGGTACTTGTGGACAGGACCCCCCCACCCACCCCCCCGATATTCAACCCCGGGGCTTATTTGATAATTTTTTCACAATTTATATTTAGTACACTTAGTCAACATGTTTGCAACAGGAACAAATCGTCAAAACCCAAAAATAATCGCTCCACAAAAAAATACCCCACTATACATTATAAGAGAGAAAGGTAAGCAACTTCGGTTTGTTTACGTTTAGGTAAACGCAACGGAAGTGCCTATTACCTAGTATGATAACACCTTAGAGTGATTATTAGGTCAGGCAAAACTCTCTCAGACGTTATCGTAATAAGTGTAAGATTCTCTATGCAATTCCGTTGCGTTTACTTAAGGAAATTTCAACATTCTAACTGGAATGGTATTTGAGGGATTCTTACGAGATGCAGAGTCAATTCGATAGCACTGACTGAGACAGAAATATATGTAGAGACAGTGTGGACCGACATTTTAGGTGAAAATGAAATAAATACATGTTTTAAAACCCAGAAAGACCAGTGGGGTACAACGTAAACAAACCGAAGTTGCTTACCTTTCTCTCTTATAATGTATATTAGTAATAAAATATCTTATCTTATCTTATCTGTATAGTGGGGTATTTTTTTGTGGAGCGATTATTTTTGGGGTTTTGACGATTTGTTCCTATTGCAAACATGTTGAATAAGTGTACTAAATATAAATTGTGAAAAAAATGTCAAATAAGCCCCGGGGTTGAATATCGGGGGCGGGGGGGGGGGGGGGGTCCAGTCCACAAGTACCTGTGATCTGTAGCTCTCAGCTTTATCTGTCCGAATTTTCTCAAGCCGAGAGCTAAAGTTCTGTCGGGTACAATCGATTTACTCGTCAGTCGGCACGTCAGTATGACTATGAGCCTATCAATTTATCCGAGTATCGATACAGCCCGACATTTTACATGACTAACGTTATAGGCCTAAGTTAACTGAAATCAATTACTGAAATTCTTTTTGTATGAAAACAAACTTACTCTTTTTATCATCTCAATGTTGACGTTTGTAAACGTGTCATGATGGTCACGATGTCGGTGGTCCAATATTTCTGCTTCTGTAAATTACCGATCACGTGATACCAGCAAAAACAAAAGTTAACCGGTTACCAGCAAAATCGACCCTAATGTAAGTCGGTCTCAATGTGTCATTAGGAAAAAAAGATTCTTCATCAATAGACAAAAAAAAAAAAAAAAAAAAAAAAAAAAAATTAATTAATAAATAAATAGTTTAAACTCTCTTGTTATCATTTTCATTATAAAGATAAAAAAAACATAGGTGATATCACTTTTTGCCAGTAAATACCAAAACGGCGCCCCATATATTACACTTAAATTTGATTGCACATTATCTTTATAATTAATTACTTTATCCAAAAATGATAGAAAATTACTGGAAATATACATATGGAAATATTACTCTTAAAAATATGAAAAATTCATTACATACAGTACTTCTGATTTAGAAATTATGAATAATAAACAGAACCGAACCAATGAATTTTACTTCCAGTAACCAGAACTGAAATAATTTATAAATAAACCCTTACCTCACATGAGGTGTAAAGGTCAAAAGTGTCAAATGCCGCGGGGCGATGGTTCATTTTATGTTTCCCGGTATAATATATATATTAGGCTTTATAATCTTTATACTCTGTGTAAATAATTTACTCAATGACTAAAATAAAGATGTTATGAAAATTTAACAAAATTATTTAAACCTGCTCACTCAGTCATTCTCATTTAAGACTATGAAAATAATACTCTGAATTACGATAAAAATGCAATTAATAAATCTGTAATGTTAACAAATTAAAAGTTTAAACTGACTACACTCTTACAAAAAATACGGTCTCGCCAGGCATATACGTATTCGAGTGGTAATTAAATAAAATAAAGGAAAATTAGTACATATACTCCGTAATAAATAAGAAAACTAATAAAACAATCCTTAAATCCAAAGACCCAAACTATAAATTTGACTAAATGAAAAATCTTAATTAACGTCAAAATCTGCCCCCACCCGGGAAACGACCAATTCACAAAATCAAGATAAGCAATGAGAAATCAAAACCAGCCAACCGTGTCAAAGGATCTAAAAATAGTAGCTAATAAGAATAACTCAAACATGGACTAATTCGGATTTCTTGAAATGAATTTATTTAAATGGTCATTTATTAAACTGAAATAAATTTAAACATAGTTCACTCATAATAATATTTACATACAATACAAAACAAACATTTTCCTAATAAATACAGGATATCACACATGCACGGATTTGGAGCAGAGAGTTCGAACCCCTCCCCCATGTGATTTGGAATTTTCGGAGTTAATATTAAATTTATATACTACCTACCTACCTAGTCCTTGTTATGCCCGCGGGCACATAGAACAAGGATAAGATTTCTCCACTTCTCTTTATCTTTAGAATTTCTCTCCAGTTCTCCCCACGTTAGTTGTGGTCCCTCATTTCTTTTTCAGCCGTCCTTCGCCAGGTGTTCTTTGGCCGACCAGGTTTCCTCTTCCCTCCTGGTGTCCATCTAAGCGCTACTTTAGTGATGTTGTTGCCTGGTTTCCTCAACACATGCCCTATCCATCGCCATCTCCGTTTAGTCAACAAAGTTTGCATGTTGTCTGTGTTGGCCTTCTCATGGAGTTCCACATTGGTAATTTTAATTATACCCCCACTTTCTAAAGAAAGTTCGGGTATATTGTTGTTACTCATGTCCGTCCGTCCGTCCGTCCGTCTGTCACACTTTTCTTCCCTAAACTCCTCTTACATTTTACACAATAGGCTAATCATCTTTTGGGAGATGGTTGGTGGTGTCATGTAGATGTGCAGTAAGGTTTCGGAATTTTGATATTGCCCCGGGGGTCAAATGGGGGTCGAAAAATGACGTTTTTTATGCAAAAAGCCCCGTCTTCCCTGAACTCCTCTTACATTTTACACAGTAGGCTAATCATCTTTTGGGAGATGGTTGGTGGTGTCATGTAGATGTGCAGTAAGGTTTCGGAATTTTGATTTTGCCCCGGGGGGTCAAATGGGGGTCGAAAAATGACGTTTTTTATGCAAAAAGCCCCGTCTTCCCTGAACTCCTCTTACATTTTAAACAGTAGGCTAATCATCTTTTGGGAGATGGTTGGTGGTGTCATGTAGATGTGCAGTAAGGTTTTGAAATTTTGATTTTGCCCCGGGGGGGTCAAATGGGGGTCGAAAAATGACGTTTTTTATGCAAAAAGCCCCGTCTTCCCTCAACTCCTCTTACATTTTACACAGTAGGCTAATCATCTTTTGGGAGATGGTTGGTGGTGTCATGTAGATGTGCAGTAAGGTTTCAGAATGTTGATATTGCCCCGGGGGGTCAAATGGGTTTCGAAAAATGACGTTTTTTATGCAAAAAGCCCTGTCTTCCCTGAACTCCTCTTACATTTTACACAGTAGGCTAATCATCTTTTGGGAGATGGTTGGTGGTGTCATGTAGATGTGCAGTAAGGTTTTGGAATTTTGATTTTGCCCCGGGGGGTCAAATGGGGGTCGAAAAATGACGTTTTTTATGCAAAAAGCCCTGTCTTCCCTGAACTCCTCTTACATTTTACACAGTAGGCTAATCATCTTTTGGGAGATGGTTGGTGGTGTCATGTAGATGTGCAGTAAGGTTTCGGAATTTTGATTTTGCCCCGGGGGGTCAAATGGGGGTCGAAAAATGACGTTTTTTATGCAAAAAGCCCCGTCTTCCCTGAACTCCTCTTACATTTTACACAGTAGGCTAATCATCTTTTGGGAGATGGTTGGTGGTTTCATGTAGATGTGCAGTAAGGTTTCGGAATTTTGATTTTGCCTCGGGGAGTCAAATAGGGGTAAAAAAAATGACGTTTTTATGCAAAAAGCCCCGTCTTCCCTGAAATTCTCTTACATTTTACACAGTAGCCTAATCATCTTTAGGGAGATGGTTGGTAGTGTCATGTAGATGTGCAGCAAGGTTTTGGAATTTTGATATTGCCCTGGGAGGTCAAATGGGGGTGGAAAATTACATTTTTTGTGCAAAAAGTCCTGTCTTTCCTGAAGTCCTCCTTAATGTTACTCAGAAGCCTAATCATCTTTTAGGAGAGTTAAATATCTTGAAAATTATGTAAAACATTAACGTTAAAGAGTAAAAAAACATTGCAAGCTGGGAAACATCTTGAATTTTTATGAGTAATTAATGTACAAATGTCAAATGTGAGAGTCATATCTCATCTCAATCAAAAGTTATAAGCAAATGCAACATTTTTGAAAAGTAGGTTAGGCTTCAAGGTCAAGGTCACAGAGTAAAAGTCATGATTCATTTGGAAAGATCTTATCACAGGTAATAATATACATGGATTATAATATGAATGCCCTAACTTTTCTCTTTCAAAATGACAAATTTATAACAATTTAATTTTTTTGCAAGTAGGTCAAACTTCTAGGTCATATGTAAAAAAAAACAAAAAAACATGCCATTCTCACAGGTAAATACTAGTACATAAGTTTAATATGAATGCCTTGTCTCTTCTCATTCAGTAGATATGACCGTGATAACCAAGGTTAATTTTATTCAGACAGAAGAACAGTCTGACATACAAATGTACATATTTCTATATGAATTGCATGGGTAAAATTGGACCAGTGGTTCTAGAAAAGTTAAAAATGTAAAAAGTTTTCAGACAGACAGATAGACAACATGTCACAACAGACGTTATATGACAAGGAAACCAGAAAAGCTCAAATGAGTGTTTTGAAAGGGTTACAATATGGTTGCAGTACTTGAAAAGCTGGGTTTTTTTTCATGCAGAGATATGCATGACCAACATATTCATGTTTTATATTTTCTTTAGTAATTTGTTTGTTTGTTGTAAATACATATCTCATTGGAATTTTTCCGTCATATGGAGACACCACCAAATAATAATGAAGACAAGATGTGTTTGTGAAACACTGATGTCCCTGTCTGGTAGCCTATGGCGAAGGTTGAAGTTTCTCAAATATATGTCAAACTCAAAGGTCAAGGTCAAAAGGTTCAATTGTTGGTATCAGAAAAAAGTCTTGTCACAAGGAATGCACATGTGAAATAAGTAATCCCTAGTACTTCCTCTTCAAAAGTTAATTGCCAAGGTTAATTTTTTAAGTGGTTCAAACTCTACGGTCAAGGTCAAACATATTTATACCTGTTGACAGTTCACAATGAATACACATGTTAAGCATGAAAGCCCTAGCACCTACTGATCAAAATTTAGGCCAAGTTTAAAGTTGGGTATTTTTCTTGTAAAAATGTGTATTCTAGGTCAAGTGATCAGAGGTAAAAATTAATGGTACCCAAATAAAAGGTCTTAATTGTCACAAGAAATAAACCTATAAAATGTGGAAGCCAATTGCATAGCCCATCCCACTTAAAACTTATGGGCAAGGTTATAATTTCTGCAGACAAATATACAGACATAATATAAACACAAGAAACAAAATATGTACATAATTAGTCAAATGGAAAAAAATATACTATTTAATTGGAATCACAAAATAGATTGTTATTTCAGGGATAGGGAGTGGGTAGGGAGATTGGAACACCCCCCCCCTGGAATTTCCTTTGTTATTTAAACAAGACTATATACTGAAGCAAATAAAAAATGATTTTGGACATCCTCCCCCTAACTAAGAAAACATTGGGGTTTTTTTTGTTTATTTGTTTTCAGTGTATGATTTTTTTCTCCTGCTTGTCAGGAAATTCTAGGCATGAATATTTTGACTGAGATGTGAACCCCCCTCCCTACTCCTGAAAAAAATTCTGGATCCGCACCAGTATTGGCAGTAACTGAATGTCACATCGACAAGGGGAGATAACTTCACAATATGAAATTCGTCTAGTGTGGCATGCGATGATCTTTGACCCTTTTTGAACTTTAACCTAATCGTTTGGGTTTATTTTACCCCCACTATACTTAAACTTGTACTTACCGACCTCCATAGGTCCTGTAAACTTCATGAAATATAAATCCAATTATATAACACAAAATGAATTAATCCAAAGCACACCATTCTGCAGCATGTTATAATGATATTCCATTCGGAAAACCTCCGTGCCATCGATTCCGTCACCTTATCAGATGAAGTGGGAATTGACCGAGGTGTACCGAATGGAGTTTAATCAAAAAATATGATAATGGGTGACGCAACGTGATGTGATGTAGAATTTACATGTCAAGAACAAATTTTAAATTAATTCATAACAAACACTGTTTTAACAAAACTGTTCCATCTAGCCTATTCCCAAAAGTATGTACTGTGTGATTGTGGTGTCGAGAGGGGGGATTAGTAAATTTAAAAAGGTCCTAATATGAGCAAAACATTTATCAAAATCTAATTTACATTATTAATAGAATTCAAACTGGTATATAATGAATTAAGCATGTAAAATAAATATAAGAGGTTCTGAGTTATAGGTCACAGGGATAATTTCATACCCAATTTTATGAATGCATATGTAAATTACAGGCACGTAGCAACCGGGGGGGGGGGGGGGGGGCTGCCCCTTTTTTTCCCAACATTACCTGTACTATAAGAAAATGTCCATTAAAAAGATGGTTGCGCCCTCCCCCCACTTTTAACCACAGTATATACATTGCAAGGAAATATGGGAAAAATTGGAAGTGAAAGTAATTTTGCCTTGAAAAAAAAGTGGCCACCACCCCCCACCCCCAACCCCCCATTTCATTTTTTTTCCTTGTTAATTTTTTTAGGTTAGTAAAAAAATTTTCTCAGGTTGCCCCCCCCCCCCAACTTTCAAAAACGATGCTACGTGCCTGAATTATATAGAATTATTTTGACTTTTTCCTTGGTAAGCCGCCCGTAGGATTGTGTATTTAGAGACAAACACCTTAGTGCGGGTATTACTGTCTCATGACAGCATCTAGTTTATTTGGTCAGAAAATCCTCATGATCTTTCTGAGGCATCCATTGTGGAAACTAGAAAGTTTGCACATGTCTCCTTCTGTCATTCTCCAGCATTCTGCCCCATAGAGTAGGACAGATAGGACGCAGCTTATATATATTCTTATTTTTGTCCTTCTACTTAGGTAATTTGTTTACCAGATGTTCTTGAGGCTTATAAAGGCACCGCTAGCTTTACTTAGTCTGGCCTTTATATCTTTGTCCGCACCCCCATCTGATGTTACTATGCTGCCAAGATAGGTAAATGTCGTTGTGTTGCTCTTCTCTGTAATTTGGATGTTTTACTTGAATATGCTTTTCTAGATGTGATAGTAGGGTTGTCATCTGCGTAATCTAGGTCTTCAAGACTGGTAAAGAGTATCCATCTTATTCCTGTGTTGTTGCCATTAAGGGTTGATTTCATTACCCAGTCAATTGCTAGTATAACAAGATGTGTTTGGGAAACACTGATGCCCCCGTATAGCAACATAGCGAAGATTAAACTTTATTTTTAATGCAGATAAAATACTCGTATCTTGGTACCTAAAGTAAGGCCTTTTCACAAGAAATACAAATGTGAAATATAAAACCCTAGTACCACCTATTCAAAGGTAATGACCGAGGCTAACGTTTTTAAAGATAGCTAGGACAAACTCTGGGGTCAAGGTCAAAGGGTCAAGGTTGTTGGTTTCTAAAGAAAGGCCTTGTCTCAAAGATTACATATTGAAGTATGAATGCGCTTGGCCCTTACCGTTCAAAAGTTATGGCCAAGGTTAAAAATTGTAAAAAGTAGGTCAAATTCCAAGGTCAAGGTCAAAGATGTTGATATCAAATGAAAGCTCTTGTCACAAGGATTACATATGTGAAGTATGAAAGACCTAGCCCTTATTGTTCAAAAGTTACGGCCAACGTTAAAGATTTTTCGCAAATCTCCAAGGTCAAGGTCAAAAGGTAAACAAGATGTGTTTGTGAAACACTGATGCCCCCGTATGGCAATATAGTGAAGATTAAACCTTTCTTAAATGCAAATTTTATATATTGGTACCCAAAGTAGGGTCTCCTACCTGGAAATACAATTGTGAAATATGAAAGCCCTATCACCATCTGTTCCCAAGTTATGGACAGGTTAAAGTTTTTTCATAAGTACAGAATTCTTTAAAATCAAGCTCAGAAGGTCAGGGTTATTGGTATCCAATAAAAGGTCTTGCAACAAAGAATACATTATGTGATGTATGTAAGCCATTCTTCTAACCATTCAAAATTTATGGCCAAGGTTAAAAAGATTTTAAAAGTAGGTCAAACTCCAAGATCGAGGTCAGAAGGTCAAGTTTATTGGTATTCAATGAAAGGTCTTGTCACAAGGATTACATACGTGAAGTATGAAAGTCCTAGCCTTTACCATTAAAAAGTTATTGCTAAGGTTAAAGTTTTTACAGAAGTACTGAAATCTCTAAGGTCAAGGTCAAGATTATTAGTATCCAATAAAAAGTCTTGCCACAAAGAATACATATATTTAGTATGGAAGCCCTAGCTCAAAAGTTATTGCCAAGGTGAAAGTTTTTCATGAGTACGGAAATCTCCAAAGTCAAGGTCAAAAGGTCAAGGCTATTGATATCTAATAAACGGTCTTGCCACAAGGAATACACATGTGATTTATGGAAGCCCTAGTCCTAACCGTTCAAAAGTTATGGCCAAGGTTAAAATTTTATAAAGTAAGTCAAACTCGAAGGTCAAGGTCAAAGGGTCAAAGATCTTGATATCAAATGAAAGATTTGTCCTAAGGATTAAATAAATAAAGTATGAAAGAACTAGCCCTTATCGTTCAAAAGATATGGTCAAGATTTATTTTTTTAAAGAAGGTCAAACTCCAAGGTCAAGGTCAAAGGTTAAAAGTTTTTGGTATTCAATGAAAGTTCTTCTCACAAGGATTGCATATGTGAAGTATGAAACCTCTAGCCCTTACCGTTCAAAATTTATTGCCAAGGATAAAGTTTTTTCAAAAGTACGGAAATCCCCAAGGTCAAAGTTGTTGGTATCCAATGAAAGGTCTTGCCTCAAAGAATACATATATGAAATATAAAAGTCCTAGTATTTACTATTAAAAGATATGGTCAAAGTAAAAGTTTGGAATTTTTGTGTAAAAGTGGATCAAACTCCAAGGTCAAGTTCAAAATGTCAAAGTTGGTGGTACCCAAAGAAAAGTCTTGTCACACGAAATACATATGTGAAATATGAAAATCATACCTCCGCTAAATCAAAAGTTATGGGCGAGGTTAAAATTTTTTGCAGACAAACAGAGAGACAGGCAGAGAGACAAACAGACGGACACGACAAAACTATATACCCCCGAAACTTCGTTTACGGGGGCATAAAAAGGAGAGCTGACATCACACACCCCTGCCTCACGCCAGATTTTACTATGAAGCATGCATCTGATGAGCTGCCTATAGAGCAATTAAACTCCAAGTAAAAAGCTTTTATCAGTTCTACTATCTTTGGTAGTATTCCATAAGGTCTTAAGATCTTCCATAAGCTTTCTCTGTGGATACTGTCAAAGGCTTTTTCAAAATCTATAAAGTTTAATGTAAGCTGTCTTTGCCACTCTGTACATTGCTCCATAATATTTCGTAGGGTAAACACCTAGTCGCAGCAGCTTTTTCCTTTCCTAAAACCTGCTTGCTCTTGTCTTTCTTTGGCATCTATTGCAATTTTAATTCTGTCAATTATTATTCTGCTGAAAATCTTACTAGGTATTGATAGTAAGGTGATGCCACTCCAAATATCGCAGTTAGTAAGATCTCCTTTCTTTGGCACTTTAATGATATTTCCTTTGGACCATGTCATTGATATTGTGTTATTATTCCAGATCTTGGTGAATAATGAGTGTAAAATGTCTGCTGTAAGGTTTGGATCTGTTTTAAATAACTCTGCTGACAGTTGGTCAGATCCAGGTGCTTTGTTGTTCTTAAGGGCTGTTATTGCTTTGAGTATTTCAGCTTTAGATGGTTCCTCTGTTTCAATTTCTAAATCAGTGTCAGCTTCCGGTATGTGTGCCAGTTCGTTAGGCTCCGGGCGATTCAACACTTCTTCAAAATGTTCTCCCCATCTTTCATCTTGTTCTCTTTCAGATGTAATGAGGTTGCCTTGCTTGTCTTTCACAGGCATGTTTGTTTTTCTTTTCCTTCCACTCAACTTTTTTGTTATTTGATAGAGATCTCCCATTATTTGTTCAGAAGCAGCTTTCTCAGCTTCTCTTGCTATGCCTGCTATAAAACTGTTACGATCTTTCCTTGTTGCTTTCTTCACATCTCTATTGCAGTTGAAATATTGTTCTCTTACTTTCCGAGTGGGTGTTACATAACTTATTTTTAAGGTCTTTCCTTTTGTCAATGATATTCCAAGTATCTGGTGTGATCCATTCCTTATGCACCTGCCTCTTAAACCCTAGAGTCTTCTTGCTTGATTCGCTGAACAGGTTGCAGATTTTACCTTAGTGTTTGTCAACCGCTTCATTCTCAACATCACCACATTGTCTTAATAGAGCATTCATTATTTATTGTTGTAAGAAATTCAAATAGGTGATATCACCTATTCGAATTGGTGATATCACCAATTTCTATGTTAAATGATTCATTTCTTGTCACAAAGAATACATTTGTGAAGAATAAAAGCCTTAGCCATTGCCGTTCAAAAGTTATGGCCAAGGTTAAATTTTTTTAAAAATAGGTCAAACTCAAAGGTCAATCATAGTTTAATAAAGAGAGAGTTTATGCATATTTTCACCAAATGATTTGTTTGGAATTCCTCTGGTGGAGCATTTTTATTTGAAAAAAAAACACCTTCAAATTGCTACCATGATAAAAAAAATATCGGACCATTTATTAATTGGGTTCAAATATGGTCGCTATTCATTTAATATCTTAAAGATCATCTATCAACCCTTGCAGACTAACACCAACTCTCACATTAACCCTAACCCTACGTTGAGAAATGGATTGTCACATACGCGTTTAGACGGCATTCAACTTTGTAACACTAAAAAAAATGGTATTGCCACATACGCGATTAACGGGGAGCAAGGCATCCCGCTGCGTTTTTCCTCGGTCCTCGCGGGGGCAGTCAAGCAGTCAGTCAGTCAGTCAGCGGAGGGGCAGGATACTGTAGAGCCCTGCGCTCGGAGCTCTCGGCGACTCGCCGTCCGTGGAGCCAGTCCTGACCCTAACCCTGACCCTAAACCCTAACCCTAGCCCTAGCCCTAGCCCTAACCCTAACCCTAACAGCCTAACCCTAATTCATATTCTAACCCTAACCCTAGCCCTAATGTTAACCCTAACCCTAGCACTAACCCTAACAGCCTAGCCCTAATTTGATAAATTGATAATTGGTAAAATACATCTCGAAATATGTCTTTCAATAGAGGCTGAGAAATATCATCAAACAAAACCCACCAATGGGATGAGGATGGGCGTTACATTTGTACTCTGGGTACAGCAATGCAGGTTTATTGCAGCCCGGAGGACCGGGCTGCTCTATACATATAAGTTTAAGTGTAGGTGTATGGGGATTGGGGTGGGAGTAGTTATTCAGAATTAAAGGTTTTCTAAACATTGAAAAGATTGTTAATCAGAATGTTCTTTCCCTTTATAAATTACGAGACACATAATATATTTACTTCAATAAAGTGAATCTTTAAAAATATACAAGTTTTTCATATTTAATATATAAAGTTGCTTATCGTTTACTATCGAAAAAACGACAGGTCCCTTATTTTAGAACATCAAATTTTACTTCTCGCATAAAAACGTACTCTACACAGTTCGTGTTTTATATTCTAAAATTGAAAATTAAATATATTTTTGAATATACTAGGTGATGCATGTGTCTAACTGAAATTTATATTTTATGCAGCCAACATTTACTCGAGGAACTGAAGTTTAAAATGGTATCGTTTTTGATTGATATTTATCCGACTAGAAGTTTTCACAATATTCGCGACTATCGTCTCCATCAATTAGACGCAGGCCTTTTCATACATATCGAAGTGGTTTGATGATTAAGACTCATTTCCAATGTTTACTTTATATATTTCCCGGGCGACAATTGATGATTACATCAATGTTTTCTTGTTTGTTCATATTTATTGCATATCCAAGTAGCATATGCCTTGCGCATCTTATTTGTTACTAATTAAAGTAAAAACATTAATGTTTCTTATCTGTCCATTACTGTTTTTAGGTGCAGTATATCTTAGATTTAGTGTTATTTGACCTAATTTTCCATCTTTTGTTTGCTCTTTGAACAAACATGTCTGCATCGTCACGAACGTCCATCTTTCTTCTGAGACATGCGAAGGCCACGTCAACAATTTCTGTGGTGGTATAAATATAGCATCGATATTTGGAATGTTGACAATTAAATTTATTTGAAATTTATACTACAATAGCATTTTTTGGTTATTTTACAATAGATAATAAAAAGAATAAAATGGTCACAAAAACATATTTGTCAAGCAATATATACCCGGTTTACATATAACTATTTTCATGAAGAATCGAATATCTGGAAAAAAAATAGATTAACATCCGAAAACATGCGTACCTATATTAGATAAACATCGGTTAACACTATAATGTCTTTCAGTATAATTTGATGCCCTTGAAAAAATATAGTTTGTCTAACTAAATATAACTTTTTCAAATCTTTGAATGTTGGTCGAACATTTCACTCGGCTTGTTCTCTCTAGTACCCAGGTGTACTTGATCTGTATTCGCAATCAGAAGGTGAAGAAAGAAAGATGGGGGGAAGCATTTTCTGTCTATTGGTGGGACTTTCTCTGGCTTTGGCCGAAATAACACAACTTCAGATGACCGACTGTGGTAATTTTAGAGCAGATATTTACAAATTTCTAATCTTGCAGGTACGTCTTTAGTGAGTTGACTTCCATTGACGGGAAGTGCAGTAAACTGCCCCTGACGCCGGGAAACCTTTCTATGTTTAAATGGGCCCTTTTTTAAAGAAACAAAATGTAACTAGTATATTATAGTTAGATAAAAGAAAAAATACATGACAGTAGTTTTTCATTATTATTAATTGAGCAAAATTTCAACTTCTAACATTGGAAAACTTTATTTCAGTAGTAAAATCTTAAACTGTAATGATTATAAATTGCAGGATTACTTTAAAGTTTCCTTTAAAAAAAAAAGCATGAAAGATCACAGCTAACAAAATTAAGAATCAGTGCACAATCACTATTTATTGAAACAGGCAGTTACCGTAAAGCAATTATCCTTAAGGAAATCCGTTTATGCTATGCTTCCAAATTATTGGTTGAAAATGAAAAAAATAATCATTTTGTACATTACTGCCCTGTGTATTACAATAATCGATTTCAATTTGTTTTTTTTTTTTAAATTATGAATTATATACTGTGGTACTTATCCCATAAAAGAAATTAATAACCCATGTGATAATAGTACTACAAGACGTTTATGTAACTCAAAATTGATAAATATTTCCATTTCTAATTTTTTTCTCTGTGATAACTGTTTGAAAGTTGGGGGAATTTATTTCTTGATAATTCTGCCGGAATGTAAATTAGGCAGGTCGATAGGTCAGCAGCTAAGGAGGCCTAATACGCATGCAAATTTCATGCGCATCTGTCTCTGTGTCTGACGCTGAGTAGTCCAAATATGCATGAAAATCTCGTGCGGCTGCCTTTGTGTTTGACGTCAGTGTTCGAAGACTATTGAAATTGGCATGGAAGTCCTCGTGTAATTTAAATCTATTAGTCTACATTTTTAATGTCTAAGTCTACAATTTTATTTCACAATGAAATGGAAATATAAGGAATCACTGTCTAGTTTTGAGAGTATGCCAGGGACATCAACAATAGTGGGAAACATGGGATAATTTTAGCATAACGGGCTTCGCCCGTTATGCAAATTATCCATGTTTCCGCTATTGTTGATGCCCTGGCATACTCTCAAAACTAGACAGTGATTCCTTAAATATTCTCTATGCAGAGAAAACAAATCCAGGAATTATAACGAATTTTATATTAAACTGTATTGCTTGCAATTATGTTATACATGTAATATTTCTTTTTTCTGCCGCGTCTGTCATTTTAACCGCACATTTACATCAAGTTACCAACATGATGATGTAAACAAGTGGAATTGAAAATTATTAACTTTTTTTTTTCTTTCTTATTAACTTTTTTTTTCTAAAGAAGACGACAGTAATTTCTTTTACGTCAAATCTGCAGCCAGAAAATTTCATGTCAAACAATCTTTCTCTCCCTCTCTCTGTCCCTCTCTCTCTGGAGGGAGGAAGATTGAGTTCTTTCTTTGAAGAAACCGCAGCTTACTTTAAAAAAAAATAAAATGCTGAAGTTGAGGAACTAGTTATTTAATTACACGTTATTCAAATTTTACAACCTATACTGGGATAAGAAATGCATTAATTAGCTAGGTTGAAGAAAGTCATGTGTTTATATATTTTTTGCTATCTAAGTATATATTCATGTATTTATACTTATCAGTCTAGTAGTATTTTATTTTTGTGATTATTTTTCCAAACCATGGTAATATGTTTTCAGGTTCCAGTAGTGATGTCGTTATTCGTAGCGTTTCTGTGACCCCTATGCCGGTGCAGGTCCCGGGTGACATACATCTCTCCGTTGATGCCAGTCTGACAAATACCATTGGAAGCTCAAGAATGTCCCTCTCTGTTAAAAGGAAAACGTTTCTAGGACTGGAAGTTCCGATCCCGTGCCTGCTCCACGTCGGCTCCTGGTATGTAAAGCCCATCATTCTCTCTCTCTCTCTCTCTTATACAGGTTAGTATCGTAAAAATGTTATGTACGAACTGTTTTGTGTGTCGATCGGAATTTTCCACTTTTCCAAAAGAGGGAATGATGGTGAAGTTTTTCACCTTTGTGATGTGCTAAATACCTTTTTGTTTCAGTACGTACAATGATCTTTGTACAACGGTTAACCAGATGATCACTGAGGACTGGGCTGGAATCATGGGGGGTATCGGTAAACAGATCCAGACTATGCTGAGCAGTGTGGGGGTCAATGCTAGTCAGTGTCCCCAGCCCGCTGCAGGATATCCGTATCAACGACTACACCATCAGTATCCCAAGTATTCCATCTGTTCTCACCTGGTTTGCAGCGGTACTTGATCAAGTTTATACACTGTATATAAACTGTATGATTATTACTTTTTACTGTGGCTAATTATACATGTGTACCTCTACATGTATCCTAACCTGTAGGATTAAAAAAAATCTTAACACTTTTCTCTAAAAAATAATTTTTTTTCAAACGAAATTATTTCCAGTCGTGGTTGATTAAGATATCTGACGTGGCTTCTATTATAGGGTGACTACCATGTGAATGTAAAAGTGAACGAGAACGCCACGGGGAAACAGCTGGTTTGCCTGGACCTCCAGCTCTCCGTCACACAACACAAAGAGCCGGGGGAGTTCCGGATGGCTGCTTGGAAGACGAAAAAGACATTCTCAACACTGATATTGTCCAACTGACATCAATGTGTTAAATAAAGTTATCACTGTTCCATGTTTTTTTTCTGTGATTTATGTGGAAAGGTCAATCTTAGTACGTTAAAAGTACCTTAATTTTTTCTCTTTAGGCCTTAGAGAAGTGGACAGGCTTTCGCCTACATCCATGTAGGCGAAAGCCTTGTCCATTTGTCTAAAGAGAATGAAAAGTCCTTTTTTCTATTCTTTCGTTGTACTATTGTCTTTTCTAAATTTTCAATCTGAAGTTGAAAATGATCATATGTCCATTCATTTGTTTTACACATTTTTAGGAAAAGGAGTTTCAAATTGTTAATTTGAATAAAACTCGCAAGATGGACCATTTTCTCATAGACTTCAATGCAATCTTTGTTAATTAAATACTGCTTAGCCTTATAATTATTTCATTAAAGAATGGAGGCGTACAACGCAAGGACAATCCCCCCTCTGAGAAAAGACATTTCTCAATTCTAAAAGTTCATGAAAGCTATACATGCATTTTTCAAAATTATATGGTTTATATCATCTTTGACAAATTCAATTCTGTATTTCATTGTTTAAATATTTTATTAATTTTCACTCATGTTTTTAGGATATGTGAAAACAAAAAAAAAGAAAAATCTTCACGTGGCATTCGAACTCTCTCCATAGCAATGAGTTTGGTGCAAGACCGACAGCGTTAACCATGCACTACGCTACGAAGTGTGATTTAAATGGACGGGTTTGTTGAAGCGTATTCATTCAGAAATGTTCGATTTTCATATAGAATGGGTTCAGATTCCATTTTTTGGATAAATGTAATAGATTTCACATTTACATTACCATTCAAGCGTTAACGAAGAATGGAGACTTGACCCATGCATGTTCAAATTTCATTTTGTATGCATTACTGCAGTAAACCCATTTTCCACTAAATATGATTAACTGTCAACTTTGGGAAAAAAAGGTTGTCAAATGATATGTCATTCAGTAAAATTAATTTATAAAATGTTTTGAAGATGACATTATCGAAAACATGATTTTAGAGAAATACAACTTTTCCGTGAATTTTGAAAAATGAGAAACATACCCCAGAGCGGGGGATTATCCCCGCATGTACGCCCTCTTTCTTTCTGAAACTTTCGGTAAATCCTTTTCTAATCTACTATAAACCCCTTTAATCTAATATCAGTCAAGTATTATGTACTTGATTGTTATTTGAGAATAGAGAATGTGATCCATAAGGGTTGGAGATCCTTAATTAAATCTTACTTTTTGTATTTGACATGTGATCATGCATTTCATTTTTTGCAATCTTTCATTTCAAGTGTAGATAAACAAAATAATTTTGAAAAATACATTTACGGATGCATTTAACCAGAAACGATATTTAAAAAAAAAAAGAACCATAAAACTACTCAAATAAAAAGATGAAAGTTTACATCCATTTAAATTGTTCAGTCTCTCTCTCTCTCTCTCTAACATCATTCCAAAAATTTTGCTGTGTACCAAAGAAGGTAAAGTACATATGTGAAAAATTAAAAAAGAAGTCGGTGACCAATTTTGAGTTATCTACTTTTTATGGAACGCCGTCACTGCCTT
>NW_026923416.1:0-21482 GCF_032062105.1 Saccostrea cuccullata | reverse complement strand
AAGCATGTAAAATAAATATAAGAGGTTCAGAGTTATAGGTCATAGGGAGAATTTCATAATCAATTTGATGAATACACTGTACATGTAAATTATATAGAATTATTTTGATTTTTTTTGGAAAGCCGCCCAAATGAGGAGGTGTATTTAGAGGCAAACACCTTAGTGCGGGTATTACTGTCTCATGACAGCATCTAGTTATTACTTTTTTTAAAAACTAATGGTTTTCTTCGCCTTATTCATCATTTACAAGTAAAATATTTTTTAAAAATACTGATAGAGTGGGAGGAGAATATACTATGAAGATGACGAATAATACTAGTGCTCAAGCCCAAAAAACAATTGAAAAATTATAAATTGGGTTGATTTTAAAGAAAGACATATTTTTTCATACAATAAAATTTATTCTAAACGTAACGATTTTAACTTCTATATTGTCAACTCCCTTTTCTTAAAAAGCTATATATTCCTAGCTCTTGCATCTAAATGTTATATCTTACAGTAAATTCGATAAGTAAAGGTATGCTTTACATACAAATAATTTCTAAATGAGGCAAACTATTGTTAAAACAAATTGACGAAACTAGAATATTAACACTTTTGTTAAACTATAATTCGTTTGTCTGATAGCGCCAAAAAAAGTACGTGGCTGGTGCAACTGTTCGACAGGGGATGCTTGGTCTTCCACGGCATTTTATCCAACATCTTGTGATTTTGAGGTCCGTGTCTGCTTTTCCTCTGAATTGTATTATATCAATGCAGTTTTGATCATGATAACTGTACATCCCAATGTTAATGTCATATTTCATTCAAGAATCACTCAACATGTAGCATCATGATATGATCATTTTGACAAGTTACGCATTGGTACTAAGTTTCGATTTTCAAGCTGATCTGAGGCTCAAGTGAGCTTTTCTGATCGAAATTTGTTCTTCGTTTGTCATCTCTGTCGTTGTTGTCGTCGTTGTTGTCGTAAAATTTTTACATTTTCATCTTTTTTCAGTTTCCACTAAACTTGGCAAAAAATAACTTGGGTAAAAGGGGATTAAGTTTCTTCAAATGAAAGGGGCCCCACCCCCCCCAAAGAGAGATAATAACGAAATAGTGAAAAATTAATGGCGTCATTGAAAACTCTTCTTTTTAAAAACCACTGGGCCACGAAAAATGAAAATCAAGTGGAATCATTTTTGGGTTGTGTAGAATCAAAAAAGGGGGGCTTGTAGAATAGAAGTAAAATTAGGAAGTCCGGTTACAATTCTAGCGGCGGTTAATTGTACTTTTTCAAGTTTTTCTGCTCATTTTGAGCAGCCATATCCTAAACGATCGAAGCATATTCAAGCATAGGTCTGATGAATGTAATATACAATTTTGTTAAGTTTTTTCTCCCTTTTTGAACTTTAACTTTTTAGAAGGCCTAGTTTTTTATAGGCACTGTTTACAAGTCCATCAATATATTCAGACCAACTAAGATTTTGCGGCAAAGCAAACCCAACAAACCCAAATGGCGATGGACTGGAACAGACTTAAGTCTATCGCCTTTAAAAAATAACTTTGGCATAACAGAATTGTTTTTTTTTTGAAGTAAACTACCTTAGTTTTAGATGGATTGAATTTGAGTAGCCACTTCTTTGACCAAATTTCCAATATGTGTAAATCATGATTCAATTTGTTTTCTATATCCAATATATTGTATGATGATTGTTGAAGGGAATTATCATCCGCAAACAATCTACACATTGCAATCATATTTTCAGTAACATCATTTATATAAATGAGAAATAACAGTGGACCTAAAACAGAACCCTGAGGTACACCTGCAAAAATATCTTGTTTTGATGATAACAATTCTTTGTGCATAACTTTTTGAGACTTTTGACTTTGATAACTGGAAAACCATTGGAGAATATCACCAGTTATACCATAAGTTTGCAATTTAAATAGAAGCCCTTTGTCCCAAAATCTATCAAAGGCCTTTGAAAGATCACAAAAAAACCAAAAACATGATTTGCCATCATGTTTTGAACACTACTATGATATGTTTCTAGTAATTGATATACAGTTGAATAGCAGGTAGAAATCCTGCTTGGTATCGATAAAATAAGTCATTGGTATAAAAATAATTGTACACGTGTTTAAAAATAATTCTTTAATTTTGCTAACACAGGATAGTAACAATTCAGGTCTGTAGTTGGAAACCACGGAGGGGGCATCCTTTTTGAAAAAGAGGAATCACATGGGCTAATTTCCCAAAAAAATGGGGAAAAATTTTTCTGATAACGACCTATTATGTCAAAAAAATAGACAAACAATGATTGGCAGTTTTTGTCATGGCTTTATTAATTATTTGTCAAATGAATTATCAACACAATGATGTACACAAGGTTTCAATACAATGATGTACACAAAGTGGATATTGAGTAATTATTACACAATGGGTACAATGATATTCAACGATATACAACGATATTCAAAGATATTCAATGATATTCAATGGTATTCAATGATATTCAATGGTATTCAATGATATTCAACGATATTCAATGATATTCAATGGTATTCAATGATATTCAATGGTATTCAATGTTATTAAATGGTATTCAATGATATTCAATGGTAAACAATGATAACTGAATTGGAATAAGCAGGAAACAATGTAAAAAGAGGAAATGATCTACATCGATTTTGCAACAGTGAATGATGTAGAAATATCATAGGACAATGATACATTAAAAGCCCAATTATTGGCCACGGACCCTGGAAGGTAACAGGATCAGCAGCGAGCTTCTAGAAAAATTCGGCCATATGTCTTCACATGAAAGCTAATAAGCTGAACACCATTGAGTACACCCGAGATATCATAATGAGCTGTTTGCTGATCAGGATACTGAAGAAGGTATGCTAGGAGTATGTTGGGTTTAATAGGTGTTGAACCTGGGGCCCATATATCTTGGTCTTTTGAAGGGTTGCCTTGGTCTACTTGTGGGCTGTTGGGAACGAAAATTGGTTTGAGATGGTTGATTGTAGCGCATTTGGTTAAAATTTTGTCTATCGGTTGGTGATGAAGAATTGTTTATGGTTGACCGGCAATGAATTGGGGATTTTTTGACAATACATGCATGCATGCTGGTAGTTGCATGAGAGTCTAGCACAGGAGCCTTTAAAGTTGTAGTCAAAACATTTCAGTGAAGAAGAGTGCGTTTGTTGGCTTTGCATGTGGTTCGACATATACAATAACCATAACTCAGCATCAACAGACCCCCAAGCTAAGGACGTATTTTTTGACATTTTCAACCTGAATTGTTTGTCATATTCTAACCAACCACCCGTGGGAAAACGACTAGCCCCTAATCTAATTACTTGCATGTATTTGAGGATGCCTTGGATATCGGCTGGATGCCTTGTTAAATAGACACTTGCAAATATCAAAAATGCATCACACCACATTTGAATGTTAGTAATTTTCTTTGTGTTTTGCTTTGGTTGCATAAGTAAACTGTCCATCAACAATTAAAATTTTTTTGTTTTGAGGGTCGGTTTTCGACAGCATAACTTTTGACAATTCAATGTATTCCTTAGCCCAAATTTTTTCTTTTATTTGCTGTTGTACATGTGCTGCCAAATCATCAGTAACACTAATTAGAGTGTTAGGGATTGGTTGCACGAAATCAGGTGTAATGCTATTACATGATTGGTTTGTAGTGGATTCTGGGTTGACTGGAGAAGACAGAGAAGAGGCAAATGATACACATGCTGCCTGAGATGTGATAGGTGCTGCCTGAGATGTGATAGGTGGGACCACCGGTGCCATAGCTGCTGTGCAGGTGGTTACTGTGGTTACTGGGGGGGTCGCTTCTGTTGTGATGGTAGATGGTGGGCCCCTGGTGGTTCTGGATAGGGTAGTGGACGGCTTTTTCCTGGATCTGTTCGCCCGGAGCATTATCTTGCCTTATTTGCAACGTTGGATGGTAAGTGAGGTAACAAGTAGAGATGAGTTATGTTGCACTGGCTTAGATGCTGAATTGGACTGGACAATGGAGGGTGGAAAAGGAAGTGCTAAATGCGCATGTCTAATAGATGTGGGTAAAAGAATGTGAATTTGAGTGAGAGTTATCCTTCTTGGGCTATAGCTCTATTTGTTTCCATAACATGACTTAACTCATATTGAGTTAAGTCCGATTAAATAACATAGTTGGTGGTTTAACAACAGTAGAAATAGTCGATTTTAACATTTTATGGCTAATACAATACGGGAAGTATTGAGATTATGTCTAATACTTCCTGTTCATCGATTTTGATGTTGCATAGCGTGTCATTACAAGTATAATACATTTGTGGTAGTATTTCATTAGAATCATCAATAGATGAAATCGAAGAAAAAAACAAATTTAATGCTTCAATCTTGTCTTGGTCGGAATAAGCTACTTGTCTTAAACCGTTATCATTCAGTATTTGTATTGGTGGTATTTCGTTAGAAAATTTTATATCAAATGAATTTTTCATCAACTTCCAATATAACTCATTGTTATTTTACTAGAATCTTCCAAATAGGTTTCTAAATTATCGTAGTAGTTTGAAATGGCGTGTTTGGGTTTTTTCATATTGTTGACTGAATTACGAACTTTTCTATAAGCAGTCTTATCGGATATTTTTTTTTAGTTTTTTTTAGCTTTCTTATGAAGACGGTTTCTTTTTCTTATTGTTTTACGTAACATTCTATCCATCCATGGTTTGTCACGAGGGCGAATGGTTATAGTTTATTCAGGTATGCATTCATGAACACAGGAAAGGAATTCCGGTGTAAAATTATCCGCAGCAATGTCTACAGATTCAGCTTCGTTAATGTTTTGTTTTCTTTTGTTTTATTCTTGAAAACTGCTTTTTTATATACCGGTATAAATTAAAGCTTTTTATTCATGATTCATGTTTATAAAGTCTCATGTTCATTAAATGTATACATTATTTTCAAAATGTAAAGTGAAAGTAAATCGTAATGTGTACAGACATATCAGCTTGATCCTAGCTAATGTGTAAATATTTTTTTATTTCAATTTTGACCAGCGTAACACGCTGTATATGAAAAATTTTACAGTTGTTCAGTCATTTTCAATTCGAGTAAAATTAAGGAACTATTGGACAAGGTCATATTATTTACACTCATGTTGTATAGCAAATAGTTTAGTATCTGAGCTCTGCTGAACGCGAATCATTCAAAATGAACGTATCAAATTTTGATAATGTGAATTATTTAAATTAAAATCATGTATCTTTTAATATCATATAACTATTTAAAAAGGAAACCTCTTCTTTTATCCGCAACTCATCCTATACCACTGAATAAAATTTAATAATACTTTTACAGTTCTTTATTACATAATGTCATTGTGCACCTCTTATTTTACTTTTTAATCTGACACTTAGTTTGGTTCTCCTCAATATACTATAACATGTACATTACGCAAACTTCTGCATGGTTTCTTTGATAAAATGACATTAAAATTCTAATTTCTTACAGTGATCCATATGAATAGAATACTGAAACTGTAATGTTCTGCAAATAATTGATTTCTGATTTGATCATAATAAGAACAATAAAACAAAAGGTACTGTAGATCACTAAATTTTCGCGACAACTTATTTTCGCGAGATAGTCATTGACTCTTGATTAGCGAGACAAAATTTTCGCGAATTGTGGTTATTGCTTTATATAATCTTAAAGAATAATATTATACGCGAGAATTAAATTTTTGCGAGCACACTGTCTCGCGTAATTACGCGAAAATAAAGTTCTCGCGAATAAAAAGTGATGTACAGTATTTCGGTTAGCTGGTGTCACAAAAACAACAAAACACCTGTTCTGGTTTTTGCCAATGTATCCATGGTCACGCAATGTGGAAGCATACAACACCGGAAATGAGCGAGATGGCTAAGACCATTTAATTCTCCAATTCTCCATTTCGAATAACCTCATAATTTTGGGAAATAATACATAAAATAACAAATTTCTACAATGTGTTTTAAGAAGACAGCGAACAGTATTTAAGCTCAAAAGTCCATGCAAATAATACAGACCAAGACCAGAGAAAGCATGGACCTCTAAAACACCAGAGGTGGAATCAGGTGCAGTGATAGAGTGGGCATCCTCTGGCAACCGGTCTCACCCGGAGTGTGCTCCCTGTCATGGTTTAGGCAAACAGAAGGTCTGTAGACAATTCAGTATGTAAATAATTGTTTAATGATATATATGTTAATGATAGCCAGCATTTGACTTAATGATTGTATTTGCTGACAGAGATTTAATTTCGACAATTGAACTTGCGAAATGATGAATAAAACGCAACTGTCGATAACATTCTTCACCACAACTTCTTAATCATTGATTTGCCTCACTTTGGATATTGAATTATTGATCGTTTAGACAAACTCCATATGCGAGTGGTGAAGAATATGTATAAAAAATATAAAAAGTTGGCAGAAAAATTGACGTTATCACGTGTCATAAACCTTTGCTGTTTATGGGTTACCAGGTATTTTTCTAATTAAAAGTCCAAATCTGAAAAATCAAAAGCTGTGGTATCTTTTACTTCAAAGGGATATATCAAATCAACGTAGGAATGAAAATGCATATTATTTATTTATCTAAATGTTTAACTAAAAGCCACAGCAATATACTTCTTAATTCTTTTTTACGAGTATTTGAATAAATTCTGCTTCATAAAAGTTAGTTTGTCATAGAGCTTGGTTGATAGATCACCATTTACGTCATTTTCAAGTAAAATACCCAAATATGAAACAGGTGTGTCAGACTCTGTGGTTTCTTTTATTTATATATCTAAATGTCGAGTTGAAAGCCACAGCAAGTGTTTTCTTCTTTTCAATTATAAGATTTTGGAAAAATTCTGCTTCATAATGGAGATATGAATACAAAATAAGTCTTTTAATAACGGGGTGCAATTGGTTCCCATGGGAATTCCAGTAGATTTGGAAAACACCTGGTCTCCAAAAACCATATAGATATTGTCAATCAGAAACTTAAGCATCTTTTTGATGTGAACTTCAGAGTACTTAATGGTACACTTAGAATGTTTTAACAAAATAATTTTGCAAATGACCAATAAGAAGGTAAATATATTTTCGAGTTCCATTTTTATTGAAAAAACATCTGTCAAAAAAGCAGTTTCAAATTTTCTCTGTACTTCAAAATATATACTCTAAAAGAGGAATTTCTCTTTTTTTTTTACATCGGAAATAAAGGTCATTGCTTAATAAGAATAGATAAAAAAAAAAAAAATTGACAATTCAACACAATGAATACAAATAGACTCAGGGAAGTAATGCTTCCCCGCTTTCGAGATCTTTTTTTGTTGAGATGAAGTGATATGTGGCTAATTAAATCTGTCTTTTTTTGTCTTGTCTTCGCTTTCCATCGTGCACAAAATCGCGCTATATATGAAAGTTATTTTAATGTAAAAAATTTTTACTGCGTTTCAGTAATATATTGTTTTGAAAAGCTTTTATTCATAGTTACTAGTAATTATAATTATCTAAAGATTATGTAATATTGTTTGAAAAATCTTTATATTTATATACGCATATGTTTGTAAACCTTGAGGCAGTTACTTAAAAAGAAAAAAAAATTGAAGGTGTTTAACTGCATTAACATGGATGCAAGGGAGGATATGGGTTGTATTGATTAAGTGAATTTTGAATGGGATTCTAACAGATTTTATGAATATGTTTTGACGAGTTTAGCTACTGGGTATTATAAACTTAAAGCTACTTTTTAATTATCTAAGTAGTTTTTTTATGAAAGATGTAATTCCATTCTTTTATCTCCATAATAAAATGACAAGCCTCTTTTATAGTACGGAAGTCATAAAAGATACAGACACGTTCTCCGAAAGCTTAATTTATAACCCTTGTTATGAATTAGTAAGATGGAAAGTTTTATAGCAGGTTTTTTTTTTTATTTGTTCTGACGAATAGATTGTGATCCATTTAGCAAATTGAATTCTCTACTTCTTTTATTTTCATTTTAGTGATCCATTTAAAATTCTATGAAAGGCAATACACAGAAAAAAAATGCATCATCACATTTCATATAACTTGTTACATGTAAGATTTACAGCAATTCAAAACCTTGAATTACAAGGAATGGCATTTTGATATATATTGTAGTCATATAGACGTTTTTTCTGACCCCGTAACCAATGTCCGAACAATTTCTGAAAATGTATTTTCTTTAGAGTAATTTTTGATACCCCCGCTTTTGTGAGAGCACGTAAGAATTTGATCTCATTCATCTGTCGTTCTTTCTTTCCTTCAATCAAAATAGGTCACCCATGTGGTGCAGTGGTTAGAGCCTCTCTGCTCTAGAGTCACGAAGTATGGAGTAGATCCTTATGTCATGGGTTCAAATCCCACTGTGGGACGTTGAGGCCAGTCTTTGGCTGCATGAGACCGTATAAACTGAGGTCCCGTGTCAGAGTAGGTGCTGGCATGAAAAAGATCCCTCTCTGCTCAATGGCCCTGAGTACCGAGCTCAGGTCAAAATTTGCAGCTCTCCACCGGCAAGTTGTGACGTCTCCATTTGTTTGAAAAATTCTCGAGAGGGACGTTAAACAATACTAGTATACAATCAATCTGTCAGAATAACTTAAGCTTGGTCATAACTTTTGAATGAAAAAAAGACAGATTTTAATTATTTCATGAGAACATAACCTATGAAAGGGCATTTCCAAATAATTTTTTTAAAACATGACTTTTGAGTCTATATGCCCTTAAAATTTGGCTTTTAACACAATATACTTTAGTTAAGAATATAACCAGATGCAGGAAAAAATTACAAAAAAAAACATTTTTTTTATGAGAGTACATGTACTTGTATCCCAGTAAATTTTCATTAATTGTATATGTGAAGTAAGCTCAACATCTGTTCTCTTTCTTTTCTTGCAGTTCTCTAGACTAAGTAATTACAATGACTGTTTACAAATGCTATTTTTTAGAACTCATGATACAATGCATGCATACCAATGATTGATTTTTGACAAACATACACCCATGAAATAACCAGATGCAGAAAAAAAACAAAATCACAAATTTTGGTATGAGAGTACTAGTATCCCAATTTATTTTCGTTAATTGTGCATGTGAATAAAGCTCAACATATATTCTCCTTCTTTTCTTGTACAAATATGATGAAAATGTCAACCTTTGAAATGTTTCCAAAATTAAAATATATTTAAGGAATGAAAATACAAAAAAGGAATTCAACCTTTTCCCCACATGTTGGTAATTTGTTTTTTTTTTGTTTCAGAAAATGATCAACAGCCAATATATATGCATCATGTAGGAATAGCAAAATCTTTTTCCACAATTGTATTTCATACATATATTTACATGACTATCTTAGAAGTCCTTGATATGTATACACTGCTGCTACAAGCAGAATTTCATTTTCTCTTCTCCCACAAGTAATTAGCACAAGTTACTCCTTTTAGGAGAAGAACATTGGAATTATATTATAAAACATATATGTCTAGTTTCTTTGAAAACAACAGTAAATTTGCATCATTCTTCATACTGTAGATTCCTTAATATACGCGTGGAATTAATTATCGCATAATTTTGCGAGAAGCACCAAACACTAAATTAAATTACTCGTATTTATTTTTTTTATGGTGCTAAAATCTATGATAAAACTTTCAATCAACCGTTCATTTTCGAATTCGTATTCTCACGATTTGCTGTTGAAGAGCTCATTCAAGATAAAAAGTACCGGTATCTGCAAAAAATAAGGAATCTACAGTACATGTATTCATTAGCGTGAACTAGCAACAAATATTGCACTTTTTGTTGAGTATATTGCAGATATTTCTCATTTTGAGGAAAAAGAGACTAAACTTATGCAATAACAAATTACTACATATACATGAAAAGGAAATATTTATCTTTAAATAGCGGGCTTCATATTTTAGCGGCTTTGGCGCAGAGAAAAATGCACTAATTCATGAATGCTGTTAAATATTCATTTATAAAAAGAATATACATCAGGAATTTGTGTAGCACTAATTCATTAGTACGCCAACAACTCCATACCCATTGATTGTGCTAAATTTTGAATACGCCAAATTATGTACACACACAGTATTCTGAAGTTTGTGCGTTATTTGATAATACAGTTAATATATTTTCTGGATATTTTTAAAGAGAATTACTGTTTCCTTAAGACTTTTCAAAAATCTATTTTAAGCAAATAACGAAGAGATCATATTTGACAGAATGTCATTGAACAAATATATTAGTTTATATTTTTCAAAGAATGCGTCAAATTTTCTGATTTGAAAAATATGTTTCTTTGCATGCAGAGGGTATGTTGAATAATCATGTATCATTTGAAGAGCTTTTTTCCTCTGGGTTACTATTCTCTTCCCCACTCTCTCGTTCATTTGGTAACATGGTATCATTTTCCATTAAAAGTTTTAACTGTTCTCTGGCACTACTTAAGAACACATCCAAGCTAGCATGCTGTCTTTGGTGCAATTGTCTATCCATCTACAATAAAGGGTAGCCACATTTAAAAGCCATTTATGTCAGAAAGGTAAAGAGATATTTTTATATTACGACTTCCCTAAAATTATAAAATTGTTAAATACTTTAATAAAGTTGTTGTCCTTTTGCTGTAAATACAGAATTTAAAGAATAAGCAATTTAAAACAAATAACTTCCTAAACAAATATGGCTCATGGTTAAAAAAAAAAAAGAACCAGCATTCTGAAACAATTGCAAGAGAAGGATTTTTAAACTTCTTGTATGACAATTATTCATTTACAAATGAACCAAACTCCTGTATCAGATGACAGGACTTAAAACACCGTATTCGAAATCTAGCTGACCTGCCGATTCTCCCGAAGATATGTCCGCATTTCTTGATTGGCAAACTCAATAACACAATCCATAGACTCTTTGTGAGATTTCCTCTCTTCCTCCATATGCTTCTTAAGCGTTTCCTGAAATTAAAAACATCAAATTATGAGAAAGGGGAATATATTTCTGCATATATATTTATATAATTATAAAGCTGTTCTATAATACATTAAAATTAAATACAAGTTTGTCTACACCTTTACAAATTAATACGTAGAGAGGAGTAATATGTCCGACATACATAAACTCGCCAAAGGAAGATGTTATTTGTTTCTCGAACTCCTAAATAACTTCTTACAATCATAAACAATTTGTGTGCTTTTAGATCTATCCCTAATAGTGCCTACCTGAAACTGCTTCCTTTCTTGCTCCAGTAAATTCTGGGTTTGACTCAGAGATTGCTGTCTTGTTTCCTCAATAAGCTGAAGGAATTGATCCTGTATTGAATAAACCAATGCACAGTGCTTAATAAAATCATCCCAGCATAGAGTCTAGCATCTACTTCAATTTATTTTCAAACCTTCATTTTCATGCATCATGTATTTTTTATGAATTAGGTAGCCAGGATGAGTTTTTATGCTTGTACAGAATTTAAAACATAAAGATGTCATGAAATGATTAGAAAACAAGAAATAACTATAGTTACCTTTTGTTCTGTCAATTGTTGTGCACCTCGTTCCCTTTCAGCTGAAACTGCTTCCTGTACAAGATAATTAATACGATCTTTTTCCTTCTGAAAATATTAAGTTTATAATAACAAATTAATAAATATGTCTCTGCATAATTCCTTATACAGATAAACAGATTTATAATGAAATGACAATTTTGATTCATTTTATAACTTTATTATAAGTGTTATTCATTAAATCTGTTAAGTTTACAATATATAATTATGTATTTTAAAGATACAAGGAATGACAATCACTTCATCAAAAGCCTGTTAGCCTGTTTTACTATACATATATTACACTACATTTGTCTATATCAATACATTTTTGATTCAAGAGATTGTATTAGTGTAACCTAAAACAATATGTCGTAAACTTATTTAAACCTGTAATTCTGATTGCATTTCTTCCTGTATCTGTTTCTTCTCCTCTTCTAATGTTTCCTTCATTTCCTCCTGAAGAACAAATCAGAACAATTGTCTGGACAATAAAACAAACAAGGTCTTCTTTTAAAAATCAAACCTTTGAAGAAGAAATATGTCAATTAAAAACATGAGCTACAAAATTTGTTCACCTTAAAAGTGTGAATGGATTCTTGAGCAATACGTTCCAGTTCTTCTTTGAGGCTTTGTCTCATTTCCTGTACAGCTGCTTCCATGTCTTTATTCTAAAACACAAACCATCTGTAGGGTAGGATGCTGTTATGGATGAAATGATTGATCAATACGTAAATACAATTGATTAACACTTGTATAGCTGTCAAAAGTTTAGAGTACCTGCTGAGTTATAGCTAATTCTAACTGGAGTTGTCTCTCTTTGTCGTTTTTCTGGAGAAGGTTGTTGACTGACTCTTGATGATTCTGTAAGCTGGACTGCACCAAGGTCTGACAAGATAGGAATATTTAGTGTACTTGGAGATTATATACATGTACTATAGCAAGCAGTATTCTGCTAAATGTCATCTTTAAAGGAAGTTCTACATACATGTACCTTCATCTAAACAAATACGTCAGGGGATAAAGCACTTTTTCAAACTGACAAACATCCATTAACAATCACCATGTTTATTTGCTATATATAGAGAGAACTATATTTCTAACATTACATTATACCTTGTATTCCTGTACAACACTTCTGACAGCATCTGAAGATTCCTGCTGAATTTGCCTCAGACTCAGTTGTTGTTCAACAGGCTGAGCATCCTATTAATTAAACATAATCTCAAAGTATAAAAAAATGGTCTACTGTATAATATAATTTATGAAACTGGACCATCAAATCATTCAAACCTAAATTTTTTTTAAAAAATGGAATTTTTGTTATTTAATTTTCAATTTGTAACTGATTGGCACGATGTCCTATTAACAGATCCAGAGTGATCCCAATGAAGAACTTACATGAGAAAGAACAGGGGGCACTATATTATTAGTGTCTGGTTTCTGAGGAACTTTAATCTCAGCAATATTTTGTCCCCCTCCCAATCTTATATTGTTATCTTTTGTTGTAGATGTGTTAAGCTTGAATGGCTGGGAGGAGCTGCTGTGTTCCGGTTGAGCGGCTGCGTCTTGTCTCTGGACTGGCAGTGCAGCCCCATCACTTGTTCCTGACTGAGAATTATGGGATTGGAATGTTTCAGAGTTGTTAGTCTCTGTGCCATTAGTTTCCTGAATGTCAGGTACTTGGAGGGCACTAGCTTCTTCATTTGGATGAGAATTCTGAGAATTAGGCTCTGTTGCTCTGTTGAAACTACCATCCAGAATGTCATTTACGAGGGATGCTGCATTCTATAGAGCAATATAAATATATAATTATTTTAATTTTTTTAAAGATAAATGACTAAATAGTAAATCATTCATGTATGTAGTTTGTAATACTAGTGACAGAACATTTACTCTGTTGGCACTTTAAAAGTTACAATGTATAAAACTGGAATATAATCAGTCATCTTTAATTTACATTATTTGGACTGTCCAGGGCTGGGGGTAACTCCTGAGGGGGTGTTGCCGGTCCCTGATTGTTCGTCACATCTCCATTGGACAATTGGGTTGGAACTGTTGGATCCAACACTGGGGGAAACTGGTTCTGAACACATAACAGGTCTGGTCGCATTCCAACCTGACTCCGAGAAGCTGAAGAGATAAAAGGAACCTTTGATAGATGAACTTTATTTAAGTTTCAGTGAATGATGAAACACTAATGAAGAGACACCCCCTGTTCCGGCATCTTTAAAACATTAATTTATCAGCACTTTTGAATAAATTTATGATAAAATTTACAATTACATTATACTTTAAAATTAAGTAAAACTTGACACAAATGATTATATGTACAAATGTATCCAAAGATTCATCTCCTTTAGCCCCTTAGCAGAAATACATTTTCTGAGGTTGCATTGCATGGTCATAACAAAGCTTATCAAAACATTGACAATTTATTCGTGGATAATTGTATGTCTTGTAGTTTATTCCGGAGTGAGAAAAGATTATGTCGAATGAATGACTTAAAACTGACTTTTGAAAATTTAAAAGTACCGTATAATCCCTATTACAAGTAACTGCCCCCGGGGCTTAGAGAATTGTGAAAAGGGGGTGGTTATATTGGTACTCTCTTTATAATATTTAATGTCATATTTTAAACTTCAAACATTTGTTGAAAAAAAAAATAAATTCAAAGAACAACTAACATAATGTCTAATTTTATTTTAAGTGAATATAATCCACCCAAATTATGCTAAATGATTCATTTCCACAGAGAAATTGAATAATAAACAAGTTTCATTTTCACTTTCTTCAAGTTTTTGATACGATTCTTAATTTTAATCGCTGTACAGAGGGCCCTTATTTCCTGACAATTGAAAAAGACCTAGGAGGGTGCGGGGTTCAGGGGCAGGGGCGTTAATAGGATTTAGGTATTTTAAATTTAAACTTTATGTTAAAGGCATCAGTCCACAAAGTTATTGATAACCCCCTGTACAATCATTAACACTGGCTATCTTATTGATTACTGTATGGTTAGAGAGATGGATTTTAGGACACTCCCTACCAGTGTCTAATATTGCCCAGGGTGAAGGGCCTGCTTCCACACTTGGCTGTATCTCGTCTACTACTGGAAACCCAGGATCAGCAGCCTGTAAAATTTCTATTTAGATAAACATAAAGATTTTTTGTTTAAACCATGTTATTCATGGATTTCTTTTAAATTGAAAAAAAAAATCATATTACTTAGTTTGCATTACAACTTACAAACAGTTGCTTTAGCAGAACCCATCTTTTAGTTTTAATACAAGATAACCTCAATAGGTTAGTAGACATGGAAAAGACTAAAACTAAAAATTCTTGACTAATGTTTAACCCTTTAAGAGCCAATAGATCCTGTGTAATAGTATTTAGTGGCAATTATTATGGGGAAATGTTTTTGGAAATATATGTTTATATATTATTTACAATCATTTGTATATCATAAATGTAGTATTGACATCAGTACTAGTACATGTAGTATACACTGTAATCGTACCTCAAATCCACCAAAGTCCCCAAAATCATCATCCTCATCATCCATCCTAACTTTTCTACATAACAACAAAAGGTCTATATAAAACTCATATTAAAGTAAAATAAATCTATGTAGTGTTGTACAAACTACACTATATTTGGGAAGTATACATGTAAAGATCACTTTAATAGAAAACAACATAGACAATTTAGCTATGTAGCAATTACCTATATCAGCAGATTGTGATGGACATATACTAATTACTTTCAATGTTAGGTTCTTCTAAATCAAACGTTTGAAAATGACATATGAAACATCGAACATCATCTAAACCCTAATTTAATTTTTTTTTCATCGTTCTAAAGAGATGTATGAATGTTGTCTTAAAATTATTGATCAACGATTTGTAAGAAACGTTCAACAAGGCAAATAACAGCAAGGAAACAGGGGAAATGAACAATCAATGGGACTTCGTGGAAGCTGACATTTTTGGTAGCGTTCATAATTTAGTAACTCGTACTTCATTGCAGTAACTATGCGTGTTTGACACGACAAAACACAATGTATCAGTGACTTTGATTGTTTAGTGAAAGAGAAAAAAAACACTCTTTAAACATACTATATCTGAAGTATTTGAACAGAACTAATCCATTTTTTTTATGAATGTACGAAACACAATACGTCACATGACAGTCACGTGGTTATCTAAGTCGTTGACTATCAGTATCAACAGGGATTGAGTGAAAGAAATGGCACTGCCAAAACTGTCGTTTATTCCTAATATTGAAAAATTGTCAGAGAGGGTTATTAGAATTTTAGGATGCAACTCAAATCCAATGACACTCCAGGGAACGAATACTTATTTAGTCGGAACTGGGGACAGGTAAACTTATTTAATTTATTCCCTGTGTATCATATACAAAAGGTGAAAAAGTGTGACGTTTCTGTCACTTCTTGGTGTTGACGCCTAGGACATTTGGGTAGATGTAACTTGTAAGCTACCTTTGACGTCCATTAATGATTAATGTTAATAAAACACCTTTTGAAAAAAATTTAGCCTATATGTACTTATTACATTATCGTGCATATTTATGTGCACAAAATACTGTGTTCATTTGGAGAAACTTGTATTCTTCAAAAAAGCCTTAAAGGGGATGTTACTTGAATGATAAACTCCTTATGTATTAGTACTTGTAATTTCAGAAGAATCTTAATTGACACTGGTGATCCAAATGTTCCTAACTACATCCAAAATCTCCAGAGTGTTTTACGTGACTTCCAGCTTAAAATCCAGGAAATAATCTTGACCCACTGGCACTTAGATCATGTAGGGGGAACTGTTGATGTCTGCAGGGATGTAACAAAGTGTGAGTAATTAAACCCCACAAAATTTAAAAAAAAAATACACATTTGGGGAAAGGGCAGTCATAAAAAGCCCCCTCTCCTTCACTCATCACGAGTGAATGGAGAAGGGGCTGGTTTTAAAAAATTTGGGGAAAGGGGGAGCTTCCAAGCAAAAATTACTTGACAAACAAAAAAGTCACCAATCACTTGTGATGGGAATCAGTAAGAATTTCATAATGGATGTTTGGGTCACTGTATCTAACCAATTAGGCTATATCCTGTTATTTGCAACACGTTGCATAAAATTTTTTACCACAGAAAATAATTGAAATAACATATACCGATCCTTATCAAATTAAATTCATTCAGGTATAATTGAGAAAAAAAAGAAACGATAAGGAAATGTTTTTAAGGCGTCAAAAAATAATTAAAATTACAAGTACGAAGCAGATTTATCATATTATTTCTCTGATTCTGGAAAACGTTGCATGAACGCTCCATAGTAAAATGATCGATTTCTCCATAGAGCGTTGCAAATAACAGGAGTATATATAGGGCGACGAATTTTATTTTCCTGATATTGAAACTATATTTAAGTGTACATAAAGGGGAATTTTCCCCCGGGAAGAGGGTTTTTTTGGGGGGGTTAATATCAAAAAAATGGGGCTTGGTTTTTTTTTGGGGGGGGGGGGTAGAAAAAATTAACATTTTACGGAATAAGCACCATTTTATATTGCATGCGTTGCACGCATCACTCCATAGTAAAATGATCGATTTCTCCATAGAGCGTTGCAAAAAAAGGAGAATATAGGGCGACGAATTTTATTTACCTGCTATTGAAACTACATGTATATAAGAGTACATAAAGGGGAATTTTCCCCCGGGAAAGAGGGTTTTCTTGGGGGTTAATTAAAAAAATGGGACTTGGCTTTTTTGGGGGGAATCAAAAAAAAAAATTAGACATTTCAATAAAGTTTTTAATTGCATGCGTTGCACGCATCACTCCATAGAAAAATTTATCGATTTCTCCATAGAGCGTTGCAAATAACAGGAGTATATATACGGCGACAATTTTATTTACCTGCTATCGAAACTATATAAGAGTACAAAGGAGAAGTTTCCTCGGGAAGAGGGTTTTCTTGGGGGTTAAATATAAAAAAAATGAAGCTTGGTTTTTGGGGGGGGAATCAAAAAAAATATAGACATTTTACGGAATAAAGCGCTATCTTATATTGTATGCGTTAGCAACGCTCCATAGTAAAATGACCGTTTTCTCCATAGAGCGTTGCAAATAACAGGAGTATATATAGGGCGACGAATTTTATGTTCCTGATATTGAAACTATATTAGTGTACATAAAGGGGAATTTTCCCCCGGGGAAGAGGGTTTTTTTGGGGGGTGTTAATATCAGAAAAAATGGGGCTAGGTTTTTTTGGGGGGGATCAAGCTAAAATGAGTACATTTGACGGAATAAAGCGCTATTTTATTTTGCATGCATTGCAGAAACGCCCCATAGTAAAATGACCAATTTCTCCATAGAGCGTTGCAAATAACATGGTTTATGGGCGACTTTTTTTTTTCCTGCTATTGATACTATATAAGTGTACAAAAAGGGGGAAATTTTCCCCCAGGAAGAGGGTTTTCTTGGGGGGTTAATATCAGAAAAAATGGGGCTTGGCTTTTTGGGGGGGAAATCAAGATAAAAATATAGACATTTGACGGAATAAAGCACTATTTTATATTGCATGCGTTGCACGCATCACTCCATAGTAAAATTATCAATTTCTCTATAGAGCGTTGCAAATAACAGGAGTATATATAGGGCCAAATTTTTTACATTGAAACTATATTAGTGTACATAAAGGGGAAGTTTCCCCGGGAAGAGGGTTTTCTTGGGGGTTAATATCAGAAAAAATGGGGCTAGGTTATTTTGGAAGGATCAAGCTAAAATGAGTACATTTGACGGAATAAAGCGCTATTTTATTTTGCATGCGTTGCCGCAACGCTCCATAGTAAAATACCATTTCTCCATAGAGCGTTGCAAATAACAGGAGTATATATATAGGGCGACGTTTTTTTTTTTCCTGCTATTGAAACTATATTAGTGTACAAAAAGGGGGAAAGTTTCTTTGGGGGTTAATATCAGAAAAAATGGGCTTGGATTTTTAGGGAGAATCAAGAAAAATTGACATTTGACGGAATAAAGTGCTATTTTATTTTGCATGGTTCAGAAGCTCCATGTAAAATTATCGATTTCTCCATAGAGCGTTGCAAATAACAGGAGTATAAGGCGACAAATTTATTGTTATGTTGTTTAAACTTCTGTTATAAAAGAACTATTTTCCTGGAAGATGGTTTTGATAGTCGAATATTTAAAAAAAATTGTTTTATTCAATTCACGTGTTCATTATTTCAACTGAATAATTCAGTTGAAATAATGAACCCCAAAAAAATGTATTTTCTTGCAAGAAATTTGGTAAAATCGCTAAAAAGGATAATAAAGGATATTTATTGAAATAAAATGTGATAGCTATCGCAACAAATACAGTCAAAATTTTTTTTTTTACAAATAGATGAAAGTGAAGAGAACAATTTCTATGAATGTTAACAAAATAGTCAAGGGAAATTACAAGCGATATAGAAATAGTTATTTATCAAGTATATCATATGTCCTTCATGTGGCTTTTTCAGTAGAACCCAAAAAGGTTATTTATACAAAATATAAAAATTAATATCGAAATAAACAACAGCCATATTGTGTTAACAAAAATTAAAGTGATGAAAAAAAATTTAAACGTGTTTCATCATGAATATTAACAAAATATTTAATTTTATGCAGTGGGGGGAATTCCTCTAGGAGTTGATCAACATTGATACCATACGATTTTCTCTACTAACTTTCGTTTTGGTGTGAGTGTGTTATTTTGTGTTTTCCTGGTACTTTTTCTTTGCAAACTACATTTTAGGGTTTTGTTTTATTGAATTCGAGTTTGTGTGTGTTTGTTTTTTAAGGATGGTTTTAAATCATGCGGCTTATTCCGTATAAGCGGAAAAGAACGATAATTTGCGTTTTCGTGGTACTTTTTCTTTAATAAGTATAATTGCATTTAAGGGGTTTTTATTTCTTTTGTGTGTGTTTGTTTTTAAGGAGTTATAATATCATGCGGCTTATTCCGTAAAAGCGTAAAATACGATAAATGCGACTTCCTGGGATTTTTTTTGGGAATACATTTCTTTTGCTTTGTTTTTGTGAGTGAGTGTGTTTGTTATTAAGATACTTTAAAATCATGCGGCTTATTCCGTAAAAACGTAAAAGATAATTTTCCATTTTCTGATAATGTTGCACTACCATTCATCTTTTCAAATACAGTTGAAGTACCCCAAAACTTATAAGCAACGCGTTGCAGATAACAGGATATAGCCACCAATTATTGTAATCAATAATTAGTTAGATACAGATTGTCCAGATTTAAATTGGACATTTAAAAAGTCTATCACTTTTAATAATTTAATGGTAAGAATGGGTGAACGAAGACTTTCTGTGGTGGACCAGCAGGTCCTTCCTTCATTTTGTAGAACAAAAAGTACATTGATACCTGGAAACATGCTTTTTTACCTGGTTGAAATCAATGAAATATATACACTTTAATCAATAATTAAAAGTGTGATCAAAACTATCTTAAAAACATTTAATATTTTGTTGTGCTTTTTTTTAAAACCAATAATGAAATTTTTTTCAGCCAATCAGACCAGAGTATCAAAGTTCAGAAGGCCCCCAGAGAAGACTGAGGTCGACTTGGGAACCATTCCCTGTCATTTTGTAGAAGATAACCATGTGTTCAAAACTGAAGGAGCAACTCTAAGGTACATGTATATACCTTCAGACAAAATATTCAGTATATAAAGATTCAAAAGAACTCTAGACATCCATAGATCAGTATAAATATTGAAAGTCAGGGAGCATTTATTGCCTGTGTTCTCTGGCAAAATGCTGTTTGCCAATTAACCCAGCTTGAACCAAACTGTTTGCCTTAAGGACCATTAAATAATTTGGTTCTTGGGTCTGACAAAATGTATGTTGCCCTGAAATGTATAATAGGGTATATATTGAACTCAAGTATTAAATCTTCACTGGGTTCTAATCCTAATACATTGTAACACTTATCTCATTGCTGGTAACACATTTTAATATATTTTTTTCAGGACTATATTTACCCCGGGTCACACAGATGACCATATCTGTTTGTTTTTAGAAGAGGACAAGGTTCTGTTTTCAGGAGACACAGTCCTAGGAGAAGCTACAGCGGTAATGAATACCAGGGATGTTATTTACATCCCTGCATGTATAATGCTCATCTCTTTTGATTTATTGGTAACACACTACATGTATCCTGAGACATACAATTATAATTTCATCTTTGCATAAACTTATTTGGTTCTGATCATTTTTTGGTCATGCATTTTCATAAAATTCTGACAAGCTTATTTTTTTTAAATCAAGCTTGAATTTTGGTTTGTAAGCATTTTAAATTACATTTAATAAATATTCAGGAAATAATACAGCAGTAATTTTACCCTGATGGACATAAAAATGATTGGATTAATTTACTAAGATCATTTAATAAAATGTAGATGTAAAAAGATCTAGACAATGAATAAAAAAAAATACATGTAAGACTAACCATTATGAGTTAGTAAACTAGCTAACAAGCTAAGTAATATTCATTTCTCATCAAATGATTTATTTCTTAGAAAAATGACAGTGAAACCTTAGACAATTGCTTGTATGATCACAAAATATTACTGTGAAATATTGGAGGAGACAGATATTAAATTCTTTATGTACAGGTATTTGATGACCTCCACACATACATGGCCTCATTACAAAAAATGGCAGAGCTTAATCCATCGGTGATCTATCCATCTCATGGACCGGTTGTGGAAAACCCAGTAGAAAAAATACAGTTCTATATCAACCATCGTCTACAGAGAGAGAATCAAATCATTCAGTTTTTGGAATCAAAACCCACATCATCTTTCACACCTCTGGAAATTGTA
>NW_026923415.1:0-21529 GCF_032062105.1 Saccostrea cuccullata | reverse complement strand
ATTCATGTGAAACATGAAAACCCTCTCTCTAACTTATGAACAAAGTTAAAGTTTTTGTGACATACAGACGGACTGGCTAATTAGATTTAATGTCCCCTCGCGAGTCGCGAAAGCAGGGGACAAAAAAGAGGATGGGTCATTAAATGTTGGAATCAGTGGTTTATTTATGAGAACCCTGCTCCAACCATTCCAAAGATTATGTTCTGGGTAAAGTCATCTAAAAGAATTTCAAAGTCCTACGTCAAGGACAAAACTGTTGGTACCCAAGGGAGGTCTTATCATAACCTTATTATTGTAATAATCTCCTATTAGTCTGTTCTGGGCTCTGAATTATAAAAAAATGTTTTGTTCTGTAAGAAGCAATTAATGTTTATAATTCGAATTATTCTGATGCTTCCGTTATGATTTTATGTGAGTAATTGTACTGTTACACTGTTCAGTTTAACTTTTAGAATATTTTAAAGATGAATAGCCTGTAAAACTTTGCTCTCCCATTGAACCTCACATCTTATTCCTGGGGGCCGTGGTGGGTGGGGTGGGGTAATTTAATCAAATTTAAGTCTGCACTCGATCTTTGAATGTCTGAGATTAAATGAACATGTAACTGATACATGTAGTCATGGTTATAGTTCTAGATAACAAGATATTTCAGACCATCTTTTAAAAATTGTTTGTTTGCCCTCTCCCAACTGATTGCCTAAAAATTGGTCTAAAAACTTTTAGTACCTTCAGAGAGCGATTTTTTATTTTATATACAATGGAGCCTCATTTATCAGAACGTTTTGGTTCCTAGTCAATTTGTCCGGATATGTGAAGCGTCCGGATACTAGTACCTGAATCACCAGTTAAACAAGAAAAAAAACAATAAAAAACCATTCCGATGAAAAATCGTCCGGATACTGAAGCAACCGGATATCTGAAGGTCCACTGCATTTTGAAAAAAAAAATTGATTTATGTATATAAAAAAGCATTAATTAAAATGTGAGTTTTCTGAGAAAAAAATTCACACCTATTTTTCGACCCAGGTTTTTATTCCTTCCGAAGGTAAACGGCCAATATTCACATATTTGATCACTACTTGTATCTTCACCCTCCTATAGCCTCCGGGAGAAACAATTTGAATTAACTTGAATCTAAAGCTGTCACTATGTTAGGATGCTTACTGAATAATTTGACTATCAATTTGCAAGAAAAAAACAAATTTTTATAAATCCAAGATCTTTAAAAGATTTTAGTTTAGACGGGTTATCTTTCTTTTTACAAGGAAACGAAACTACGAACAGGACATACCTTTATAAAATATCTTGAAAATAACAAACTGTCTTTTTAGATGTACAAGACAAGTACAATTAATAAGTTGAACATTAAATAATTAAATTTCTTGAAAGTTTAACAATCACTGAATTTTAAGTGACAAAAATTTGCATAGATAAATAAGGTCCTGATGTTTGCCGTGAAGAGAGGTAAAATTTTGAACAAGCTAAAGAGTTGCCAATTTTTAATTATTTATAAATTTAAGTATTAATACCATTTGGAACCTAATAGGCCATGGCCAAAAATACCAATCCATGGCCAGTGATCCATCTTCTTTTTAATCATCTGTCCATAAGCTATGTTTAGTCTAAATAGATTTAATACCATAAAAACCACGGATGTGTACATGAATTCATCTTGCATTGGACATTTTTTGTTGCCTTTGCTTGTATTATGCCCCCCCCCCCCCCCACAAAAAAAATAATAAAATGGACAGAACACTGCACTGCTAGTATTTTCTATTGATCTTGGGCAGCAAAAGTCTCCTCGTGCCCACGTTGAATCCGCGCCAAACATAAAGATCCTTGACAAGCAAATAAAAAAAATTCGGGTCGGAATTATTTAGGGGGCACAGTCGTAATAAAGCATCTCTCTAGTGTTATATTTTACAGTGAATTAAAAATGTTCCATTGTCAGTCAGATAATGCCGTGCCACCTACCTCAACTCCATATTTGGTGGTTCAGAAAGTTTGTCAAATAGTACGCGCCGAAATGTCATTCAGAGCGCATGCGCACCAGAGTAAACATGCATCATTCTCTATCCAGAGTTGTCGTTCCCGCTTCTCTCCCACATTCACCTCTGTCAACGCTTGTTATTCAAGATTCTTGGCAAAATTGTAAATGATTAGAAGTTGCATAAATAATAGTTTTAAATTATATTTTTATCGGAAAACATAATTCATTTCAATTTATTACACCTTAAAAGGATTTTTTTAATTAAGATTTTAATTTTTACTTCGCAAAATGGATCCCTAAAAACATTGAAAATAAGTCGTTCTGAGGGATTATAGATTTAAAATAAATGATGAATTATCATCTTTATCGAAAATTACAATAATTAACAATCATTTAAATTTCGAATCTTCGCCGTTTGAATTGTACAAGAATCTTGTACAACGAACGTTGACAGGTTGTGAGCGTAGCGGAAGAAGCGGATTTGATTTAGTCTGTTTTTAAAATTTAAAAACAAAGATATTTCATAGCTACATGGCAGAAGAAAGGACTGGGGCCGTGTGTAACTTGGGCAACAGTCATGCAGGTCAGGATGCATTATATTTCCGAATCTAAATCAGGAATCAATATTTGTCCTATAAATAAGTTTGTCCTGTACTAGTCAGTAATTTTATTTCAATGCATAACTGCTTTGTTAAAAACAGTGGATAAGTGTACAAAACATTTTCCACTTGCATTTATTGAACTTGTGTCTTGAGATTTCGGAGACAGTCATTCTTTGGTCAGACTGGAAGGATCGAAGAAGCAGAGAAAAAATATTAATAGTATTGCAACCTTTAATTGATATATTAGTTATTCAGAGTAAGTATATAGGTCCCTGGTCTGGGGTATATCACATATAAAATGCACATATTAATTTAGTTATTTTTATGCCTATAGACTAATAAAAATAAGTACTTTGTTCACAACTGTTGTGACAATGTAAGAGTTTTTGGTCTCTTCATATAAACCAAAGGATGAAAAATAGGCCTTGTACAGAAAATTATTGAAATAAATCATTTTCAATTTAAATCAATTTCATTAACTCGTGTGTTTGATAAGGAGATAAGGAGAGTTGGGACAACAGTTTTCTTCATTAAATCATACACGGAGATTAATTAAAGCAGTGCAACGAATCATCATACAGACAATGTAGTGAATGATGAATTTGAAATGAAGCGGAAAATGCCGATATAAAGAATATCCACAGAAAATTAAGCAGATGCTAAAGGTAAACTAGTCCATTTCATTCTCTTTATAGAAAGCCTCTACATATACCTTTGTTTTTAATGTTCCATTAAAGAAAAACTAACATAATCAATAATCCAGGAATTTATAGGGAAACCTTGAAAATCTGCAAAATTCTTTTTAAATTTGCGCATTTTCTTTCGATGAGAAAAATGAAATCAGATCGTTTGAATGCTGCTCTTTATAGTGTCTAAACTTTGTGTTTTATCATGAATTTATTTTTGAGGCTTTGAAAGTTTATGTGCTTCTCTGGTAACCCCCAGTGTGCCCACTTTTTTCCAAAAGCAGAGAAAAGGGTTGAAACACTTCTCAAATTTTTATAAGTTTATTAGAAGTTTACCCGTTTTGTGGGTTGTTTTTTTTTTTACTTGCATTATCTGGTCTGCCGCATGTTCTTCTTCCTATTACATCTATTCGGTGTGATTGAAAGTTTAATTTTTTTAAATTTTGCAATTCTGTAACATCAATGTTTCAAAATCACCCTTCTCTGTGAGAAATTTAAACTGCTATTTGTAAAATTATCACACTTTTTATTTCTTTTGTTCAGTAGCAGTCCAATATTGAAGGATATCCGTACTGAGACAGTCTGAAATTAAGATTAATATCAGATAACTCAATAATAATATCGGAGTGCCACAGGTAAATTTTTAGACTGCAAGAACGAGGGAATGACATCAAAAGATTAGCAATTTATAATATTACACTTCTCATTGTTCAATTTAGCTGTTGAATTTTTAGAGGTATGTACACTGAGTCATGTTGTAAGAAAATTAAACTACATAAGATATATGTAAGTCTTTTATGGAGGCTTTGGTCAGTTTATGACTTATTCAAGGTATTCGAATTGAAAAATTAAGTTTGACAGAAAGTTCTAAAAGTAAGGACCTACCTTGAGGTTATCTTAAGTTTTGCTGAAAAGAAGTATCTGAATTTCTTATACATTTAGTTGATGCATTCAACTCCATTTCCTTTGATATTTTTCTTGAGATTCCTGATTTAAATTCTGCATCATGAAATAAATAATCAATACCCCCCCTTTTGTTTTGCAGTTTAAAATAATATGAATACATTCCGATTTTTGATCATAAACAAGAGGCCCATGGGCCACATCGCTCACATGAGCACTAAAGGTAGGAAAAAGTAGAAAATGGCTTTTTATTGTAAAGTTTAAATCCAAAAGTAGTCCCATGACCAATCATGAATTTGCTATTTTTTAGAAAATGATTTTTAAAGAATTTTCCTATATATATCTTTAAAAACGCTGGTCGGCCATTTTGGCCCCACCCTACACCTGGGGGTCATGATTTGAATAAATTTGAAACTACACTACCTGAGCATGCTTCCTTATAAATATGATGAATTATGGCTTTGTCATTATTGAGAAGAAGATTTTTAAAGAATTTTCCTATATATTTCTATGTAATACTTTGGTAGGCCATTTTGGCCCCGCCCTACCCCCGGGGGGTCATGACTTGAACAAACTTGAAACTACACTACCTGAGCATGCTTCCATATATATATGATGAATTATGGCTTTGTCAATCTTGAGAAGAAGATTTTTAAAGAATTTTCCTATATATTTCTATGTAAAACTTTGGTCGGCCATTTTGGCCCCGCCCTACCCCCGGGGGTCATGATTGGAACAAATTTGAAACGACCCCACCTGAGCATGCTTCCATATAAATATGATGAATTATGGCTTTGTCATTATTGAGAAGAAGATTTTTAAAGAATTTTCCTATATATTTCTATGTAAAACTTTGGTCGGTCATTTTGGCCCCGCCCTACCCCCGGGGGTCATGATTGAAACAAATTTGAAACTACACTACCTGAGCATGCTTCCATATAAATATGATGAATTATGGCTTTGTCATTCTTGAGAAGAAGATTTTTAAAGAATTTTCCCATATTTTTATGTAAAACTTTGGTCGGCCATTTTGGCCCCGCCCTACCCCCGGGGGTCATGATTTGAACAAACTTGAATCTACACTACCTGAGCATGCTTCCATATAAATATGATGAATTATGGCTTTGTCATTATTGAGAAGATTTTTAAAGAATTTTCGTATATATTTCTATGTAAAACTTTGGTCGGCCATTTTGGCCCCGCCCTACCCCTGGGGGTAATGATTTGAACAAATTTGAATCTACACTACCTGAGCATGCTTCCATATAAATATGATGAATTATGGCTTTGTCATTCTTGAGAAGAAGATTTTTAAAGAATTTTCCTATATATTTCTATGTAAAACTTTGGTCGGCCATTTTGGCCCCGCCCTACCCCCGGGGGCCATGATTTGAACAAACTTGAATCTACACTACCTGAGCATGCTGCCATATAAATATGATGAATTATGGCTTTGTCATTATTGAGAAGATTTTTAAAGAATTTTCGTATATATTTCTATGTAAAACTTTGGTCGGCCATTTTGGCCCCGCCCTACACCCGGGGGTCATGATTTGAATAAACTTGAACCTACACTACCTGAGCATGCTTCCATATAAATATGATGAATTATGGCTTTGTCATTCTTGAGAAAAAGATTTTTAAAGAATTTTCCTATATATTTCTATGTTAAACTTAGGTCGACCATTTTGGCCCCGCCCTACCCCCGGGGGTAATGATTTGAACAAATTGAATTTACACTACCTGAGGATGTTTCCCCATAAGATTCATCTTTCCTGGCACAGTGGTTCTTGAGAAGAAGATTTTTAAAATCTGCCACCAAATTTTCATTAATTCCCAATTATCTCCCCTTGAATAAGGGCGTGGCCCTTCATTTAAACAAACTTGAATCCCCTTTACCCAAGGATACTTTGTGGCAAGTTTGGTTGAAATTGGCCCAGCAGTTCTTGAGAAGAAGTCGAAAATGTGAAAAGTTTACAGACGGACAGACAGACGGACGCCGGACAAAATGTGATCATAAAAGCTCACTTGAGCTTTCAGCTCAGGTGAGCTAAAAAACATAATATCTGAACCCACTCTGTCCAAAGGAGAAGATTGTATTGGTTTTTTCTGCTTCAGTGGTGATGCCCAAGTTTTTGAAAGTTGGAACTGCTCTATTTTCAGGTGAGGATGTGGTTCCAGACTAGAAATGAAACAGGGAATGCCTAAGTACATGTATTTCCTTTTGTTCTACAACTGCATAACAAGCATAACACATTATGTATCAATATTAAAGTGCAACAATTATCATCAGATATAATAAATGGATATAAATTACCCTTAAAATGTTAAAACAATATTATATTACATATACATTCCCCCTTTTACTTCAGAATCAAAAATGTGTTTAAATACTGCAAAATGTCGTATTGTTTTAACTCACAGTACATACAGTCAATCTTGCAAACAAACAGTGATGATGGTGAGATGCTCTAAATCTTCATGAGAAGTTAATGTTGACAGGAATTTTTAACTCAAGTAGACAAAATGCAGCTTTTTTGATGCCATAAGAATGTCATTGAAATACAAGATCTATTAAATCACTGTATTGACAAAGACATGCCACAAGCATCTGTATGTGGGAAACCTGACCTACAGAAACGGGCATCACAGGATTCAGCAACCTGAATGTATTTACATGAATTGCAAAATATTCATAACATTTAATCCAATCGATGCATTAAATTACACTACAAGATCCCACATACAATTTTAAAAAAAATAACTGCAGTGAATCTACAAAACTGAAAAATGGAACATGATAACAATTAAATATTGTAAAACAACCACTGAAATGAATAACTATAATTATTAATTCCAATTAAGTGTGCCGTTTTGCGTTACGTCATAACCTATGATGACAGCTGCGCTCAAGATAAATAGTACACGCCTCCTGGTTTCTTTTTATCCCTGATTGGTTGCTTGTATAGCAGATTATTTCCATGTCAATGTTCATAAAATGGGTTGACTAATCACACAGATTGGGCATGAATTGTTTACGTTGGGCGCATCTGTCGAACAAGATTGTGACGTGATGGAAAATGGCACACTTTACTGGACTTGATAATATTTATTACTTTGTATTTGCATCATTACAGAGTGAACATCGGTTTGTGAAAACTGGTTTACGAAAGTATGCATGCTGTCCTGTGTAGATTCAAAGTCCCCCATTAAATTCTTTACTTTAGTCATTTTGCAACGGCACATCTGGGCTAATAAACATATTTCATTTATATAAGTAAAGCTGATGTTGGGAATTGATGAATCCCAAAACTTGTCTATTAAATTCTGCATATGTGTTAAATAGAAAAACATTTACACTTTTCTGCATATTTTAGAGTTCAAGAACTTTTTAAATTGCAAATGGAAAAAAAATGTTTAGAATGTTGTCATTTATAATTTAATTCTTGTAATAATGCAATAATTATGACACATCAACACATCCTGATATCAATTTTTGTTTCAGTTACATAAACTTCTAACATACCTATTATTTATTATGCTTTAATAATATGACAGACGTAATCTGATTATCAGAGACAATAAAGACGGTTTTATTTCAGTATATACGTGATAAATCCTTTTTAAACTTTTATTTGTTACCTGTTCTTGCTCTACTGGAGGTTTTGTTCAGATCTTCAGCACTTTCCTCCCAATATTTCATTGTGCTGGCTCTGGGAATGCCACCAGCTGCTTCTACATACTAGTATTTCTCTAAAAACTCTTTTTCCTGAACATTCCATGGAGTTCATTTTTATAAAATTGTTAAAATTTCTTGATAAAAAGTTATGTCAGTGAACATAGTATATAATGTGACAAGTCTAAATTTATGATTAACATGTTTAAGATTGCAATGAACACGTGAATTAGAATATAAAGTGGTAATTTGAAAATTATACTTTTACACTATTAAAAAAACATATGTTTTAATATTTACATTTGCTGTGTTTTTCTAGTAAGCCAAGTATGAAAATCATTGGATACCATTTTCGTGTATACTCACGTGTAGCGCGCTTCATGAAATATGCCTATGTACCAAGAATGTGTGATTCACACACCAATAACTTACACAAAACTTAAGAACATTCCTTAAATACACTCACGGGTCTCTTTTATTCCTGTATTGGTGTTTCGCCAGTAAGTGAGGATGTCGTTCTCTTTTCTGCCATTTTCTAGATCTTGAAATAAATAAATCTCAAATTCAATAGCTGGAGTTCAATTTTCTTAGCCTGCAGGTAAAAACTTTATAGATGCAGTGTATTTTCATGGTAAAAACTAGAATTATTCTATACAGAAATGAAAAAAGAAAACTATGATTATACACTTTACCATGTAAATAGCAACAAAAAATCCAAAATGTCCCATTGATTACAGTATTTTTCTCCAAGACACTTTCGCCCTTATAAAAATCTGAATTGTTGAGTAAGATGAAACAATAGACTACTTTAAAATCATATTTTTCAAATCAATAAGCGAGCACTATTTTTTGTGATATGTGGTCAGTTTACATACATTGTATAGAATGCTGGCCATGATGCAAAGATATTTACCGGTAGATATAAATCTCTTAAATAAAAATGTGAAGAAAAGTAATGGTATCTAGTTTCTTGAGATCTTGATTTCTCAGTGCAATAATTTTTCATGTTCTAGGTTGACATACATCCTTAATATTAAAAAATATCTTACATGGTGTCTTGTGCCAGTTGTGGGGCACTCCGCCACATTTCCCATATTGATTTCAAGAAAACCATTATGTTCTTATGAATTTAGCTTTACTTCCTTGAAAGCTTGTATCCTTTAGAGTTCAAATACCCTAATGACATATCAAAGAGAAATTTAGATTTTTATTTTCAATAAAATGCCCTCTATCATCCTCGATTTTCTCGCAAAATGGATTAAAAACAGTACTATTTTATTGTGAAATGCAAATCAATGATAGGCAAAGCTCGTATGAGAGATAATCGGATTATATTCCAATCTACAACAAATTTTACATTCTCATTTGACTTCAATACTTTGAAAAGTGGACGAAAACACACCAGACCCCCTCTATAGGAGGTATTGTGCTACAAACGAGAGGGCTCTCTCTCTTCATACAAGTCCGTTACAAACGAAAAGTTGTGCAGAATATAATGTATCAACTTAGCTGTAATGAATAAATATAGAAATTTCCCTAGTAAAGTGATTTCCTATTAGTAGTATGAACGACGAGGACGTCACGTGACCTATGGCTAGGGTGGTCACGGTGTAAATTGAGGAGAGGATTAAGTCGATCTGTGATTTAATGGTTTAGTCGTTGCTCCCAAAACTTTGCAGAGGTGTTTCTATATAGTTGGAGTGTCTTTTGTGAAAATTTGGAAAAAATTGGTGAGTGTTTAGAAGTTTGTAACTTCAAAAATTATGGCCTCTCAAAGTAGCAAGGATGAGAACAATTCACAGTGTAACCCAGCCTTGTCGTCGGGAGTCACTGGAGCGTCACCGCAGATGTCCGCTATTCATGATTGCTTGCGGTCAATTACCGGTAAACTGGACAATATCAATGTTCTACAGCAATCAGTAAATAATATGAATCGGGATCTATGGGATGAGGATGGGTTAGATGAGCGCATCAAATACATCGGCCAACAACATGAAGATAATGTTGGAGAAATCGAGACGCTGAAATTAGAAAACAATTATTTGCGAAAAGAACTCCAAGTTTTAAAGTCAATCGTCGTTAACTTAGATAGAAGGGTCAGTCAGCAAGAGAATGAAATAGTGGACCTCAGAGGAAGATCGATGAGGGACAATATTCTTGTACATAACTTAGCTGAAGATGACCAGGAAAATCTGAACACTAGAGTTAGCGAGTTGATCAAGGAGCATTTGAATTTGGAAGTTGGTTTCATCAGGATACACCGAAACGGTCAGAAATTCCCTGGCAACCCGAAACCAAGGACAATAACAGGGAAATTACAGAACTACAATGATAAAGAACTCATCTTCCAAGCTATTCGTCAAAAGAAGGAAAATGGCACCGCTAAGGACATGCCCTTCTATATCACTCCACAGACGCCTCTGCAAATAAATGAAGGTAAAAAGAAACTGCAGGAGATGAACAATAAATATCGAGAAGAAAACGTTTGAATATTTTTATACTTGGTTAGTTCTCTCCGGAAAAATATTAGTTACAAAGACTGACTCATAAACTATTTAGCAATTAATATTTCCGATTGTACTTGTTTTGGGACTACTTATCAGAAGTTTTGTAAACATGGTAAATGCAGATTGACAAATTTCCTTTCTCCATCAGTAAATACGATCAATAGACTGATGCCAATTAGTTTCATTCACCTTGTTTGTAAATATGCACCCTTATCTCTCTTCCACGTTTCTATCCCCCTTTTCCTATCTTTCCTTTACATTGGGCATTCATTCGATTCTTTATTGATGTTTTTGTACGATTACGGTAAAAGATAATAATCTAAATATACTTACAGTTAACTGCCAGGGTCTTGGAGATAAAAATAAAAGATTAGATGTTTTTAATACTTTAAGAAAAAAGAACTATAATGTTTATTTTCTGCAAGACACACACTTCGTTAAAAGTGACGAAAAATTTATCCAAACACAGTGGGGCTATCGGTATAACTATTGATGGTGAAGAATACAAGTTGTCACAATATGCAGATGATACATGGACGAAAACACACCAGACCCCCTCTATAGGAGGTATTGTGCTACAAACGAGAGGGCTCTCTCTCTTCATACAAGTCCGTTACAAACGACAGGTTGTGCTGAATATAATGTATCAACTTATCAATGTATAATGTATCAACTTAGCTGTAATGAATAAATATAGAAATTTCCCTAGTAAAGTGATTTCCTATTAGTAGTATGAACGACTAAATCACTTTAGGTAAAAATATGTATTAATTGGAAACAAAAGATAAGATTATACAACAAAATCAAGGAGCTCTCACAGCATGGCCTGTACCCAGCTTGGCGGAAACGCGGGAAGAGAGAGATCGATGGGCTCCCGAGCCCGATCCCAATTATCAGTTAAAAAACACCCCCCAGATACACTACATTCCCCCCCCCCATTTTGTGGAGGAATGTCCCAATTCCGACAAAGTGGAGGCCATTTACAATATATAATAACACTTTTGCACAAAAAATGATAATTATCCTCCTGTGATGTACAATACACAAGCTAATTACATGATAAAATATTCACAAAATATCTTTTAAACATTAACTGTCCAATTATGATCACGATTGGCTCTACCAACAGAAACAGTTCACCACAGTTCTTCCTGGCCATCGGCTACTGGCTGTATTGGCGAACACGCCAGCATGGATCCTCCCTGGACACAGAACATCTGACATCTGGACAAGAACATCAACTGAAATATAACTGTATATGGGTCGTCTGATTAGCCCCGCTCAATGAGCAAGGGGCACGAACCTTCTCCTTAATCTGGTGCAGTCATTTCCCCCAGACCCACACATTTACACTCTGGTGCTTTGCGCCTCTTTTGCCCCTGGCCTGCGAAGGCCTGGGGTCTGATCGGAGGCTCTGACCTGTTCTTACCACTCCCCGTAAGTCGTTCTGGGCACTCACGACGGAAATGCCCATGCTGATGGCATTTAGAGCAACGACCTCTCCAGCGCTTTTGCTTGCGTTGCCAGGGGAAATCCTGTCCCCTGCCTTGGGGATCCCTTTGGTCATGCCTACATCCTGACTTGACACCAGTATTTTCCTCCGTGGCTTCCAATTTCTGGTCTCCGAAGACCCCTTACATGGAGCTTGTGGGGGAGACTTTTTCTCCACGCCTGACGGTGTACTGCCTAATGAGATATAGCGCACTACTCTGCTGAGGAGTAAGGGCTTGACGGCTTAGCTGGCAAGTCTTTACTCGCCTCACAGCTTCATCCAAATTAACGGGGGCTGTCGATAATCCCTTTGCCTGCGCGCATCCAGACAGCCCATCGCAAACCGCAGGACTGCTTGCTCCTGGAGCACTTGTCCCGGGACCCTTGCCCCTAGAGCACGTTGCGCGGTTTCCATGTCCCGGTCACCCCACTGCTCTAGACTCTCATCAGTCCCTTGAGTCATGGAGTTAAACTCCACTTGCGACGCGGCCTGCGATGCACCCTTTCCGAACCGTTGCTCGAATTGAGATGCTATCTCTTGAAAAGTCATATGCTCACCGCGTGAGGAGAGCAGGTAGAAATACCTTAGTGCTGGTCCCTCTACGGAGACACTCAGAGCTAATAGACTATCATCATCATCCCACCTATAATATCGAGCTAACGTTCTAAATTTAGCATAGAACAGACCCCACTCAAGGTCACCAGGGTACTTGAGACTCTTGGCCTCAGCTGGGATATTTCGGTCTGACCTTGAGGAATCACTGGGAGATGACCCCTGGAGTCTTACAGGAGTTTCAAGAGAAGTATTTTCCCTACCGCATGATGCACCAGAAATATAACTATCTATTGGCCTAAACTCCACAGCTGGACTCGCCAAACTGACAACTGGCACAGCCTCTGTGCCTGTCTGACCCCTAACACACATCTGCCCTGATGCAGAACAAGAGTGACTCCGAGTCCCGGGGAATTCCCTATTTGTATGTTCATATGCCTCCTGAGGCATAGCATAATCTGACCTACCCAGAGTTATTAGACCTTCAGAATTATACAGGGGCTCCCCCCAGGACACTGCCCCCTTACAGGTGTGTGGTTGAGTCCTAATGACTGAAGGATGACTATCCCCATTCCCCTGACCAACACTTTGGCCGGGGGAAACTCTCAATGGGTTACCGCCATACCCACCAGAAAATGTGACCCTACACTGTCCCCTGTTATTTTCCTGCTCTGGTTGACCCCCATGTGAGAAAACCACACTAGAGCTGGTAGATGTAACCTGAGTGTTGCTGGGTACATTTGTCACAAATGTGGGGACACCTGACCAGGGATTCCCTTTGGATCTATTCAATGGGGTCATATAGGGCCTGCTCACTGCAGCACTACTGTTACAGCTTTCCTCCCAAAAACTAGATTCCAGGGAGTGGCTATCCCCTGAAAACCCTGACTTCCCTGCCAGAATCTGGGTCAATTGGGCTAATTGGGTCTGAACTCCCTTTAACCAAGCCAGGACCTGATCATTGCTCGGTATAACCCCAGAGCTCTGATGTTGTCCAACCCCCAGTTGTCCCCATTACAGACCTGTCACTACTCCCCAGGGTGAGGGACATATCTACTTCCCCAACTGCCGTATTATTCTCACCCCCGCTGCTGCTAGGAGTACTAAATACTGGTGGTCTAAATGGAGTTAGCCTGAAAATTTGGCCTTCCCTGTCAGGTTGAGAGTCACCCCATACATTAGCATTCTGCCCCTGGGCCCCTGCCAAACCACCCGGCCTAGCTACCTTGCCCCCCAGGACACCCATGCCACTCATGTGCTGGGGACTCTCCTTACCTCGACCAAATAGCTTTTTCTTCTCACTCATAACTCCGGGACAACTTACAACGAATAAAAACTTGGCTTGACCTACTGCCCTAAAACACTAATACATCACAAAATCATTACAACTCGAACAAAAAAATTGATTCACAAAAATACATATTCCAATCACTGAATTCTAGCAAATTTCATAACTTAAACCTGATTCCATTCACCGCCGAAATAATTAAAACATAATCACCTCCACGTGGCCTGACCGCGCAGCGTCCACTAAGCGCCACTTCGGTCTCGTAAGACCGTCAGAAATCCTACCGGCGACGCCAATAAAGTGATTTCCTATTAGTAGCATGAACGACTAAATCACTTTAGGTAAAAATATGTATTAATTGGAAACAAAAGATAAGATTATACAACAAAATCAAGGAGCTCTCACAGCATGGCCTGTACCCAGCTTGGCGGAAACGCGGGAAGAGCGAGATCGATGGGCTCCCGAGCCCGATCCCAATTATCAATTAAAAAACACCCCCAGATACACTACACTAGGAACAATGTTCCTGACCTTCAGACTGCAATCAAATGCCACCGGTCGTACCCATTCTGCTGTCTGCTCCTCCATTTTTTTTACCCCTGTCACATGACTTCCAAAATAAGTATGGCGTCAGCAGCTCTAAGGAGAAATAGGAATCTAAAATTAACAGTACTGTTGTAATTCAAAAGGGAAAAAAATGATCATTTTCTTCTAAAAAACCTTCCGCCACAAAATATAGTTCCTTGCTTAATTCTACTTGAATGGAATTTAATCGCAGTTTTTTCATTGAATATAGTTCAATTTGCATTGTAGAATTCAGATTTAATGTTAGAAATTAAAAATGACACAGCAGTTTATAAATAAAGGACAGGACCAAAATCCGCTCAAAAACCCAGGATCGAACGTCCTTAAAAGATAAATACATGTAGAATTTCTTTTATGCTTATGCAAAGTAAATTATTTAAAACTTTGATATACAAATTGATTCTCATCTAACCCCTCCTGTTGCTTAAGTATAGATAAGATTTATTAATACCAATTTGGGGCCCATCAGGGCATACAAGTAATAAGGAAAAAAAAAACATACAAGCAGAAATTCAAAATTGATAGCAGTAACTAACAAAAGATAAATGATGTTACAGCAGTTGGGGATTACAACATACATAATCAATATACTGTAAATAAAAGTTTGTTTAAAGTATTTCTATATATTACTCTTTTGAATTTATTTGTTTCTTTGTTTAACATTGCATAATTTGCTATTTCTTATTTTAAAGATATTGATTAAAAAATTACCCAGCTTGATAAGCAACATGTCATCTTCATTAGACATAATCCATAAAAATTTTTCTTTATTTGTTAAAGTATAGAAATTTTTATTACTTTTAGCAATAATATTAAAAAAGTCATTTCTATCATGTTTATATATAATGGACATTCAATCAGTGAGTGTATCTCATCTTCCACACAGTTCATGTCGCACATTCTACAAATTCTTTCATTTCTTGCAAGGGTGGTTTGCTCTCCAGCAGAGTTTAGTTTTTTTTCGTACCTTCCACTTTCTATTCTGAGGTTATGTGAACTCACTCTAAATTTGCATATAATTTTTCTTTGTTCAAAATTTTTTAATAATAAATACTTTTCAATTTCAAAACTTCTTTTTATATAGAAATATGTTGTAAGTTTACCCGATAGACAACCATCATCTCTTTGTTTAAACCAATATTGAAGGAAATCTTCTCTAATAATTTTTTTCAGATGTTTCTTTAAAGTTATTAGTTTCATTGATTTACATCTTGACAAATCTATGCCCAATCTGTTACAGAAATATGTTACATTTGAAAACCAACTATTTACATTACAACTGTCCAAGATAATGCTTTCTTTGTATGCACTGTATAACAAAGAGTTTTCAGGCATGTTTTCCAGTCTGTGCCAGTAAGATATAATTGCTATAATAATAGAATAAAATATTGGTTGTCTACCCAGTTCAGAGAGAACTGCAATATTGGTACTTCTTTTCCCAGACCCTATGATAAATTTGCAAAATTTCATATGAAGATTTTCAATCTCCCAATCTTTAAATATATCAAATAAACATTTTCCTTTTCTTTGCATTGATGATGACAATACACCCCATATTTCGGATCCATAGGTAGCTATTGGCTTGATCATGTGATCAAATAGATGAAGTAAAGTTTTAATGGGTGGATCTGTTGATTTTATATCTTTGTATATTTTAAATGATGACTTTAAAGCTTTGTTATATAAATTACACCTTGCTTCTTTGAAAGAACCAGAATTTGAGAGTATTATACCTAGGTATTTATACGTTTTTACACATTCTATATTAATACCATTAATTGAAAATGTTTCTTTTAATAAATGCCCACTTCTGTTGAAAATAATTACTTTTGTTTTGTTAACATTGATTTCCAAACACCATTCTTTACAATATTTGTATAACATATCAAGTTTTTGTTGCAGGGCTAGCTGGTTGTCAGATAATAATACTAAATCGTCTGCATATAATAAAGCTCCTATTTGCTTTTTGAAATATACAAGTATATACAAAAAGTTTATCCATCCCCCAGTGAAAGCCTCTTATTGAAATAGCAGGTGCCCCCTATTATATTTGTTTACAATTAATTCAGACAAGAGAAAATCAATCCTTTTGATAAAAAATCAAAGTTAAGTATCTGATAGTCTTATACAGTACAACCATAAGCTACATTATTGAATTTCATGCTTTAAAAAAGGGGAATTCAGATTAATTTGTAAAAAATCAAAAAATGCAATAATTGGCTTCAAACCCCCAAATGTACTATACAATAAGAAGCTGGAAAGCTAATAAAAGAAAAATTTACCTGCAATGTACAGAAACTTTCAGACAAAATATATCAGGTGGGTAGCAATTCTCCATCTTCTTCTTATATAGAGAAAATGCCCGTGCTGATCAGATACCCAGCTCTCCACGGTCCAAGGAAGCTGAAAGATGAAAGTCCTAATATATAGTGTTTAAATGAAAATGAATCAATCAAGTTAGTCAAATTAAGCAAAAATTATAAAGAAAACAGCAATATTTTTCAACTTTTCTGAAATTTTTTTTACCAAATTACATATCTGCTACATAGCTGAATGTTACAAAAATGAATCCATCAAGGGCAGAGTACATGTTTTACAATATTACATGTAATTACATGTAAATATTAGAAAAATCAAATGGGATACATACAGTTTAATGCCATAGTCCAACAATTCATGAGAAAAACACTAATCCTAAGGCCACAACAATTAAAATTTTATCATGTTGAAGTTCTACATGTCTGGTTTGCAAGTCTAAGGCCAGCATTTTTTTATTTTTAGGTTTACAAACCCGCCGCTCAAGTTTTTGAATTTTCAGAAAAAAATAAAATACAGAAAAACAATTTTTTCTTTCCTATGTCATATTTGAGTCAGGATTTCAAATTTTCGAACTCATACTTCCAGTTTTAAATGAACATGGCGGGTAATGAAGGGAGACTTGTGTCAAGTCCATAGCAGCACTAAAGCTTGGTTTAATGTAAATATTTATCTATAGGAGTGCCATTCAAAACGTTTCACCCGTTCAGAGAACAATAAAATGCTGACGACTTTGTTTCAAAGTGACATGTTGGTGAGATAATTAAGTATCCGTATTCAAAAGTAACTTTAAAACTGCCCATGGTAGCTATTGTCAGAGACATTGTTTAGGTTTCTGTCATAGCTTACAGTCTTAGCATCATTCTTCCGAAAAGGGTCGCTTATGCATCAGATGTAATGAATAAAACTATGGGAGAAAGGGTCGCTTATGCATCAGATGTAATGAATAAAACTATGGGAGAAGTTAAGTCCATTTGAGGAAGAAATAAACAATAGCCTAAAGAAATAAAATATTTCAACTATTTAAAAACAAGAATATACAAATATATACAGGCATGTAGTATCGTTTATGGCAGCCAGAAAAATTATTTTACACTTAATTGAAAAAAATTCCACCCTACTCCTCAATACTCCTTGGGAATACTCCCTGTCTGTTTTATGAAAGGAATTATCACTTTGATAGGTCTCGAGTATATTAATATTTTAGAATAATTTCTACCTAACACACATTAAAAAAAAAATGAAGATATATTAAAAGAGATTTAAAAAATTGATTTTTAAAAAAAAATCTGTATTTTGTCCAACATCAAAAGATTTATATCACTGCCCCCAACTGATAGATGATGAAATAAACAATTAAAGGTTGTATTTTCCCCTTTTTAACCCTTATGTGATCAGTGGCAAGAAGCCTGTTAGGAGAGCATAAAAAAAGAAGCAAAAATTAATGTAGAAAAGTCGATAATGTATCCAAAATATAATTTTATTTTTTTTTTTATTTCCTCCTCCTACGGGACTTTTTCATTCTGATGTTCGTAAACCTAAAAATAGAAAAATGCTGGCCTAAGGGAAGTAACGCTAAGTGCAAAAACTGGAAAGCAGTAGAAAATGAGTTGCATAGAGTCACCCTGATGAAACTAGAAGGAGCAAAAAATGGGGAAAAAACAGACAATTGTGTAGCTACAATATAGAAACAACCAAACTACAAGTTGATCACCCCAAAGTCCAATAGATGCAATCCAGAGGATCACATACACTACCGCCATGAGATGTCAAGACAGAAAATGCCCTGCTTTCACAGGGCTCTTTTTTTAAAGAGCCAACAACATTATATGAAAAGATACCAAACCTACAAACGTCTTACTCTAAGAAACTAAATAAAAATTAACACCAGGACACCTTCCTACACTTCTATAATGTACACTTATACAGCAAACCATATAAATATACAGTCACATGTACAATGTACATGCAAAATACATACATAAATTTATGTATACATACAAATATTCATTATAAGAGCAATCTGATATATTTTCTTAACTTACCTTCCTCCTCTGGCCATGTTAACTGCACAGTGATTTACCAATTTCTATCCTCTCTACACCCCCTTCCCCTTATCTCTACAAAAGACCCAAACTATCTTAATCTTCCACAGAAAAATAATTCAAATTTTTGCTAATTTTTTCTCTTGAAATGTCTTCAATATTATAATAAATAGCTAAAGATAACTTTTCATAACTTTAAGTTCACTTTACAATTTAAAAATTTGGGTCTCTATCGGAAAAAGAGCACATGTGTACCAATTAATTTCCCAAAGAACTCTATACAAACCTTATGCCCTCCCAGTAATTTACTAATATTTCCTTTCAAACAAAGTATATGATATCATTTGCAAGTTCGTTCTAAGCACTTATTAAAAACATGAAAAAAAATTTACTGTGCATTAATGAGTCAAATTTGCAGTTATTAAGAACTTACAGCGATCGACAGTAAATGATACCCTGCCAAAAATATCAATCCCAATTCCTACAATCTCCACTGGTATTTCTATATTTTCTGTAATACTCCTACATTCCATCATTTATTTCAAACATGAATATTTTTACTTTAAAATGAAAATATTTACATACCTGAATTCAGCCAATCAGGTAAAGCCTACCCTACGTCATTCTAATATTCATGAACGAAGTATCAACAACAAAACCCAATGCAGACAAGTGTTTTCCGGAATAAAAATGCATTCGTTTTTATTCGAAGACACGCTCAGTTTTCACTGTTAGTACTGTTAGTGTTAATACTCAGATTGGGTACTATATATTGTACGTACACTAAGTCTGGAACCAAGGAATAGTACTCCTAACCTGGGAGGATCCAGTAGAGTGACTTAGGATCCAGTAGACTGCCCTGTGTTAGTACTCACACTGGGGACTACGTATTGTACTTAAACGTAGTGTGGAACCACTGAATAGTACTCCTAACCTTGGAGGATCCAGTTTTCACTGTTAGTACTGTTAGTGTTAATACTCAGATTGGGTACTATATATTGTACTTACACTAAGTCTGGAACCAAGGAATAGTACTCCTAACCTGGGAGGATCCAGTAGAGTGACTTAGGGTCCAGTAGACTGCCCTGTGTTAGTACTCACATTGGGGACTACGTATTGTACTTAAACGTAGTGTGGAACCACTGAATAGTACTCCTAACCTTGGAGGATCCAGTAGAGTGACTTAGGATCCAGTAGACTGCCCCTGTGTTATTACTCAAATTGGGGACTATGTATTGTACTTATACTTAATGTGGAACCAAGGAATAGTACTCCTAACCTTGGAGGATCCAGTAGAGTGACTTTGGGTCCAGTAGACCGCCCCTGTGTTAGTACTCACATTGGGGACTATATATTGTACTTATACTTAGTGTGGAACCAATGGATAGTACTCCTTACTTGGGAGGATCCAGTAGAGTGACTTAGGGTCCAGTAGACCGCCCCTGTGTCAGTACTCACATTGGGGACTATGTATTTTTAGTTACATGGTCTTTTGGTGACAGGTATGGGATGATACCTGGTTAGTAAATTTAATACCTGTCATGTATGAAATTTACTAACCAGGTATCATCCCATACCCTGTCAGGAAAAGGTTATGTAACGAATTTACCCCAACGATGAAACATTTACGTTTTATCTGTGGTTTATAAATGATTTTCTCTGCTGAATGCTTCAAGTTTATACTGTGCCAATTATGACGTCATATTATGTTTGTAACGTAATACATCGACAGGATATAGATTTACAACTGACCGGTTATAAGTAATCCACCTCCTTCACGTGAAAGACTTTAACCAATCTTAAGCCAGGATTTCTCGGAAAAATCAACAGAGGTGGGGTAATGTACATTGGGGACTATAAGACATGGGGTAGTAGCCAACTTTTTTTTCAAAGGCAACTTACTTTCAATTCCAATTATTCTACACAATTTTATTAAACAACTATATATTGATATTATTTCAAAATAGCTGTTATTTTGTTCTTCATTAAAAAGTGGGGGGGGGGGGGGCACAGACATACTCTTGCCCCCCCCCCCCCCCCCCCCCCCCCCCGATCTGAAAGTGGGGGGCTAGTGCCCCCGCTGCCCCCCCCCCCCCCCGTGACTACGCCTACTATGGGGGTATGGTTTTTATGTAAATTGAGTTGCAAATTATGTATATAATCGTATAAAATTATGACACATGCCTTCAGTGGTAATGCCTTCCTACACTTACAGAGCTTTAATTAATCTTTCATTGCAGTAGCAGGTATCATCAATCATTTTAAGTTAAAAGTAAAAAAAAGCTAGAGACTGAACATTAAGTATTTTAGTAATTAGTACTTACTATGGCCGTGGTTTCCGAAATCAGCTTCCCATTTCCCTGAAACGAAAGTTAAACTTTTCTCCATAATCTCGAATTCCTTACGAACTTGTTCTGCTTCTGCTAAGGAGTTAACATATCCACAATACCCATTTTGTGTGGCAGATATCCATGCAATTATCCATCTGTGCTTACTTTCCATCATTCATTCCCTCTTTCTTGTTTTTCTTTTTTCGAGCGGGCACGTGAAATAGAGTCTATAACTTAACCCAGTCAACGCATCCGGAAAAATAATTTCCGATTTGGTTAATATATTATATATATATTGTATGCCGAACCCGATGCATTTTAATGATATTTTAGCGGGAAAAATAAATGTAGAGCAGTCCGAATATCATGGTTGATGAAAAGGAAAAGTACTTGAATGGAGTCATAGTGATGTTTCCACATGTACGAAGAAAGAGGGTATGTATAGAACTTATTATTTCATGTATGCATTCATTTTCTTACGATTTCTCTAACGTTACCTGGATACATGCACAGAGTCGGCAATCTTGTTAACAGGATCAATCTCCTAAACAACGGGC